>NW_010520788.1:0-2019 GCF_000687285.1 Phaethon lepturus
AGCCTCCGTGGATCGAGCGCTGGCATTGCTGAGTCTGCCCTTGTTAGCACTGAGTCCTGGAGTCCTTTATTCCTTCCCCAAATCCAACGTACCCCTGCCACGGGCTGTGAGGGCGTGAGCGTCTGTGGGTAGGGAGGACGTTGAGAAGCAGCCCGTTCACTCTTGCCCATAATGACGCTGAGGAGCCCTATGCATTTGCAGCTCCCCGCCACTGAGCACCCCCGAAGCAGCCCAGTGTGTCCCCCTGGGGCTCACCCCCTTCCCTCCTCCCCCCCTCCTGCCTTGCAGCACAAGGCTTTGAGGAGTTTTCGGGGCGGTTTGGCTTCTTCCGAGGGCCCTTCCAGCTCCTCCGTCCAGGGCAGCCCCCGGCAGCTCCCCAGGCATCCGGGGCCTCTGGCGTGCGGGAGGAGAGCTGAAATCTAGGAGCTGTTTCGGGAGACTGGGTATCTCTGAAAACAGGGAGGAGCTCCAGTAACCACTTCTGATCCAGCAAACGCTGAAGGTTGAGAAATTAAAATAATAGCTAGATATGCTTTCAGGAGAGTGATTCCTCTGTGTAATTATAATACGTATTATCCTGCCTGTGAAAATACATTATATTGAATAAATTCCCTCTTTGAGCAGGGCTATTCATACTATTCATTTGTTTCAGTTCAAACATTTTTAGCTCATATATCTGGCAGGTTCTTGTGCAGCTTTGTACGTTCTCTGCAGCTTATTTATCTGCTTTCTGTGTTGCAATATAGGCCAGCGATAAGAATAAAACCATTATAGATTTGTGAACAGCACTTAGATTTTTCAAAGATAATTTAATCAAAGCTATTAGTAAGTCAGGAAGAAAGATTGCTTTTTATTCGGCACAAAAAGAAGGAGCCCTCATTCTCCTCAGAAAATGTTTTAACCACCTGAAGTCACTCACAAGGACTTGAAAGGGCGACGGCGTTTTTGCCGGGGAAGAAATCCATCTTGAAATAGCGAACTTCAAAAGGTGGGTGTTTCGGCACTGCCTTCAAGAAGATACTATTAAGCAGTTCTGACCTCCCCATTTACATCCCTTTTTTTTTTTTTTTTTTTAAAGACTTTACAGAGGAGAAACACTTTTGTGATTCAGGGAACCCGTGAATACTTTGCCGGAACATAAATTTCACCCAGCGATGTTGGGAACACAAGGAGAGCCTTAATCTGCTAATGAATGAGCTCTGCAAAGGGAGACCGGCTCCGCTTCCACCTCCAGAGGGATTGAATTGCAAAAAGGAAGCGGGCAGCCCTCGCTGCTGGAGGAGAGAGATTTTTAAGAGTCCTTCTGCTTTAGCTCAAATAAATAATGCATCGGCCAGATCGGCAGGGAAGTCCTTCCTCTGCGGCACTGGGGAGCCCACCCAAAGTTTGCCGTGCCGGCTGCTCGCCGTTGCGCTCGCCACGCGGAGGTTACGCGGGTTTGTAACCGCTGAGCTTTAAGACGACGGTGTCCCTTTAATTTAATATCATTATTTTTGACCGGCGCTAGCAATCCGGAGCGCTGAGCGTTTTCATCTCTCATTCTGACAAATGCACGCTGTAATTCTTTGACCAAAATGTCAGTCTGCTCTGGAAATGACTGGCCCTCAGAATGAGAAAGATTTCCAGGGGATTAAAACCGGGCCATTACTCTCTGCTTTAAATGCATTCAAGGCTCTGAAAGCCGCGGCTGCTTTCGTTCCTTTTGTACGAAAAGTTATTGACTTATCAAGGTTAAAATACATTCGGTATGGCCCAATAAAACAGGGATATCTCTGCATTCGTGCTGTCATTTGCAGGTCCGTTTTCATGGCAACAGGGCTCTTTTCTGCACATTAAACGGTTCAGTTGTGCAAAGTTCAGACATTACATAAACAGAGAGGTAACAACAAAAAAAAATCAATGAGCTCATAGGCATGGAAAAAGGAGATAGCATTGATCGGGGCCGGCATCGATATTTGGGATCGCTGCCTCCTGCCCCGCTCGCAGCCCTCCCGTGTCGGCAACGGGGACACAAAGAGA
>NW_010520789.1:0-16613 GCF_000687285.1 Phaethon lepturus
TCTCACAGAAGCCACCCCTGTAGCCCCCTCTTCTACCAAACCCTTGCCGCACAAACCAAATACAGCGTATTAGTAATTACCTGAAAAATAAGG
Source organism: Phaethon lepturus (assembly GCF_000687285.1). Classification (NCBI taxonomy): domain Eukaryota; kingdom Metazoa; phylum Chordata; class Aves; order Phaethontiformes; family Phaethontidae; genus Phaethon; species Phaethon lepturus. The sequence continues at coordinate 94 of NW_010520789.1, forward strand.
ACTCTTGTGTCTTCATTTCAAGCATATGGAAGCATTGTATCTTGAGTGACCATTCTAGCGATATTGCAAAACATTGTTAATGAACGCTACTTATAGCGCCTGATGTGAAGCGTTGTACTTTAAAAACCTGTGAGGAAAAAAGGGTTCTTGCTCCAAAGAGTTTGCAGTTTATTTTAAGCATGCAGAACAAAGAGCCAGATGGGATGCAAAAGTGACAACTGAATGCTAAGTGGAGAAAAGAATGATTCTTTAGGTTGGATTTGGAAAGTACATACTATGTGGTAAAACTCTTCCTGAAGGTTGGTTGGTCTGTTTATCTCAATTAAGAAACATTTATTGCTGAACTGAGATGAGAGTCTGCTTAATAATTTTCAGATTCTGTTCCTGACACCACCACTACTCCTCCTCCTGGCAACTGAAAATTCCCTTAGGAGGACACCTCCATTCTAGCAGCAGATATCATAATTAAGAAAACAATAGGAAATAATTCTCTGTTGTTGTTTTTTGTTTTTTGGAGGAGGTAGTTTTATCATCTGGGTATTTGAAAATCTTGTCTATTGAGGAGATACCGCAGTGAAAAGGAATCAGTTACTGTGTGTAGAATAAGATTTTATGTAATGTAAATATAAACTTATGTGACTATAGTCTATTCATTTCTTTCAGAAATTTGTTCCCTGTTTTTGCCGTTGATGCTTTTATTTTTTAATAATGTCATCAAATAATTGTACCAATCCTTTATTTAGAAGCTTTTGCTAAAGGTTTGTTAGAAAGTGATTCTGAGTTATTGCCATGGTTTAACCCCAGCCAGCAACTAAGCACCACGCAGCCGCTCGCTCACTCCCCCACGGTGGGACGGGGGAGAGAATTGAAGAGTAACAGTGAGAAAACTCATGGTTTGAGATAAAGACAGTTTAATAGGTAAAGCAAAAGCCGCACACTCAAGCAGAGCAAAACAAGGAATTCATTCAGTACTTCCCATCGGTAGGCAAGTGTTCAGCCATCTCCAGGGAAGCAGGGCTCCATCACGTGTAATGGTTTCTTGGGAAGACAGATGCCGTAACTCCGAACGTCCCTCCTCCCCTTCCTTCTTCTTCCCCCAGCTTTATATACCGAGCATTATGTCATATGTTATGGAATATCCCTTTGGCCAGTTTGGGTCAGCTGTCCTGGCTGTGTCCCCTCCCAGCTTCCCTTGCACTCCCAGCCTTCTTGCTGGCAGGCCAGCATGAAAAGCTGGACAGTCCTTAACTGCTTAGCAACAACTCAAAACGTAAGTACGTTATCAACATTTTTTGATCACAAATCCAAAACATAGCCTCACACTAGTTTCTATGAAGAAAATTAACTCTATCCCAGCTGAAACCAGGACAGTTACTGAGCCAGCATTTTTTAAATGTATGGTTTTACTGAGGTTGATGTTCTTTCACTGTACTAACATGAGTATAACTCTATATTCTCTTTTTTTTTATACAAACCTATATGCATTTGTTACGCAATTGTTTCCTGATGTTCCTTTCTGTTGATGACTTAGTTATTAAAAAATAAAATTTTAATAGCAGTCTCATTATTTTTCTTATTTCTTGAAAGCTAGTTATGGATTTTTCATACATAATATCTCTATTGTTTTCCTAGTGTAGCCTCTACTGGCTGTACTGTAGTATTAATTAGGTTATTGTATGAAACAAACAGCTGTTTTATTAGGGAGCTAAATTTATAGCAAAGAGTCAATGTAAAAAAAAAAGATGCAGAAGGCATCTAGAAAAATTTTTGAAAAAATAGAGTTATGAAGAAATTGAATTATTTTACGTTCAGGAAAAGTATTTCTTATCATGAGCAGACTGGGAGAAGCAACTGGTCGGTGAAACTGTTTGGGGTATGTTCATAATGTGTGCTTTAACCTAGGAAGCTTCCTCATGTGTTGTGTCCGTTTAATAGGACACCTTTACTACTTTTCAAGCCCACAGTTTAAAGCATAGCCCATGCCAAAACAGGTGTTAATTAGTTGCAGTGACAGCTGACATGGGGTTACTTAGTATGATCATTTATGTTGTTGTTGTTGTTGTTATATAAGGGCATAACTACTTAGAACACCTAATAAAATATGCTCTCTGCACATACTGAGCTTACTAAAAATGAAAAGCTAACATTTTACTTGAGATGCTTTTCAATCTGAAAGCAAGGCTCACTGAACTAGTTAAATGTAATACTAATACATCTCTTTTACGTATATTACATGTTACTAGTCTTAAACATGGTAGTGTATCCAGTGATGAGGGTTGAAATGGTTGCTCAGCTCTTCCTTTCTGTCTTTTCCATAGAAGTACAATTTGATACTACAGAAATCAGTCAGGTGATTAAAAGAGAAATTAACATTACTTCTTGATGCTCTCTGAATTCTATACAGTTGGTTAACATCTTTCTTGAAGTGTGGCTCTAACAGGACATAATGCTCTTGCTTTCCCAGTGCTGAGAAGGAAGGATTACTTCACATATGTGGCAGGCTGTATTTCTGCCCATACACCCAATTATGATGTTTTCTTTTTTGCCGGAGTATGAGATTTTTGGTTTATGTTCAGCTTGTCACCTGCCATAATCATCTATATCGTTTTCTTTAATGTTGCCACCCAGCTATTTTGTCTTCATCCTTTGCTTGCAGCCACTTAATCTTGTCTACAGGTAGAACTCTCTATTTGTCCCTATGAAATTGCAACCTGGTGGGGGGGGGGGTTGACCATTTCTGTAATTAGTTAAGATGATTCAGATGTGCCGCAACATGTTTTCAGCCCCTCATAGTCTTTTTTATTTGAAGTCATAGAAATTTAATTACATTAAAGTAAGTTGTTTCTTTATTAGTACGAAGAAGTATTGTATCAGAAATAGTGTGGCCAGCAGGACTAGGGAAGTGATTGTGCCCCTGTACTCAGCACAGGTGAGGCCGCACCTTGAATACTGTGTTAATTTTTGGGCCCCTCACTACAAGAAAGACATTGAGATGCTGGAGCATGCCCAATGAAGAGCAACGAAGCTGGTGAAGGGTCTAGAGAAAAAGTCTTATGAGGAGTGGCTGAGGGAACTGGGGTTGTTTAGTCTGGAGAAGAGGAGGCTGAGAGGAGACCTTATCGCTCTCTACAACTACCTGAAAGGGGGCTGTGGCGACGTGGGTGTTGGTCTCTTTTTCCAAGTAACAAGCAATAGGACGAAAGGAAACAGCCTCAAGTTGCGCCAGGGGAGGTTTAGATTGGATATTAGGAAAAATTTCTTCACTGAAAGTGTTGTCAGGCATTGGAACAGACTGCTCAAGGAAGTGGTTGAGTCACCATCCATGGAGGTATTTAAAAAATGTAGATGTGGTGCCTAGGGACATGGTTTAGTGGGACTTGGCAGTATTAGGTTAATGGTTGGACTTGATGATCTTAAAGGTCTTTCCCAACCTAAATGGTTTTATGAAAGTCAGCATCAAATATGTTTTGGTCTGGTTTAACCTCTTTCTTTACATGCTTAAAGTATATTTCATTACTGCTCTTAATCAGAAAGATTTAAATATTGATGCTAAAGAGAAAGTGTTTCAGAAAAGTGTGTCCCCCAAGTATTTATGAGAGTATATTCCTCTAATTTTCATATTAGTCTTTTTTTTTTATTTCTTTAGTCTTGCCAACCTGTAAAAACAAAACAAACCAAACAAAAAAAAAAGCAAAAAACAACCCAAACCTAACATATAGTCTTGTTAAATAGTCTTTCAATCAAACTTAATACATAAATAGAGAATAAACTATAAAGATAAATCAGTGGTAGTATTACAAAAAGTCTTTCAGATTGTCTAATAATGTTCCAAAGTTATTGCTGTGTCTTTGAAATGTAGAAATTAAGTAGTTTGTACTTTTGCAGTTGCAAATTAAATGGATTAACTTTTCCAGCTGTATTAAACTCTTTTCATCAGGGGAAAAAAACACACAAACAAACATAAAACCCAGCAGTGTTTAGATATATATAGATATACACATGCACCGCTCTGATGAAGCTGGGACAGTTTCTACAGAAACCTGTGCTCTTGTTGGAGTGTTACCTGTATACAGTAGCAAAACTGATGGTCTTACTCTTTAGAAACATTCAAGACAGCATGGTATTTCTTTCCTATACAGGAACCTTGATCACAGTATGTCCATAGCTTTTAGGAGAGTGCTGCTTTTTCTGCAGTTCCCAGTGTCCAAAATTGTGCGCTTTTTTATTCCTCCCCTCCTTGTTTTTTGTGTCTTTCTGCCACTACTGTAGTATCTTGCTTGATGGCTGATACTCCATCAGCTGCCCCAAGCAATGCTTGCGACAGCAAAGCTCCTGTCCAGTAAGTCAAGCTGACTGCTGCCTGGAAAGCTCATCACTTTGGTGTTCTTCTAGCTGCAGTCACACTCCAAACCGTTTCCTAACGCTGCCCCCTCTTACACAGCCATGAGTCTTGTTTCTAACTGCACGTCTGACCTTATTCTAGTTCTGTCTGGTGCTTGTACTGGGCCTAATTTCATTGCCCATGCTGTCTGATTTCCTTGCCCTCACTATTGTCCTATGATCTTGTCTGTCTCTTTGCTACTATAAATTCCTGCACATGCCTTTTCTTTGCGACAGATACTTAATTCAGTTATTTTTATATAATCTACCTTAACTTTGAGTGTCATGCTTCTTCCTGTCATCTATTGTAACATTTCCTGTTTTCTTTTTAACCTGTTCTTATTCACAGGCAATGTAATAAATGCTTGTTTTTAAATCAGACAGTACAGATGTGAACTCAGTATAATAAGTGAACCTGCTTGTGTATGCATAAAATTGTAAGAACTTTATTAATGTTTGTGCTTGCAAATTGTACATGCAAAAGATGAACCGACACAAATGGGAAGCTACCTAGTTGCCTAAACAGAAATACGTAGTATATTTGATAGTTGTTATCCATGTATACAAATACATGGAGTTGCACAACAGTTTTATGAAGTATTTGACAAATCAGTATTTCTTGCCACTTTTGTACTGGTACTGTAAAATAAACTTTTCAAGCAGCTGTTACTTGTGTATATTCTTTTGACAGTTAAAAGTAATAGGTTTAGGTTGGTTTGTCTTGGTTTTGTTTCCATCTTATGTTTTTATTGTAAGTTAAATTAGCTTGGTTAAATTAGCTTGTCTGAGATGGGCTTTGTAATTTTTATTTTTCTAATTCTTAGTGCTGTTTGCTAAATGTGACATTATACACTGTAAATTCATATTTGAAATTTATATTTTATAGATAATATTTTATGTCTCTACAGGAGATCTGTATCGCAAAGCATAATGAAAAGATCCAGCAACATCACCGGAGTGAGGAGGAATACAAAATGCACCATATTGTTCAGCTAGTAGGTTTGAGTTTTCTGCTGTTGAGTTTAGCCTTTAGTTAATAGCTTGCATTCCTCATTATACATTAATTAGTAGAGCATTCAGAGTGATAACTGTTTTAAAAAGATGGTATGTATCCTTGACCTTTGGACCATGGATTTCTGTATCACATTATGCTGGTAAGGGGGAGTATATAGCTGTGTTAGGACGACATTAAATCCAAGCAAATAAAACAGTTCATTAATGCTAAGTGATTACTGCTAGGGTTAGGCTGCATGCAGTTTGTTAACACATGCACATAGATGATTCTGGACATCTCTGAACACAGTGTCAAATATGCTGAAATGAGTAAAGAAACCATACACATTTATTCTTGAATCTTAATAAGCTTGTTCATTATTTTTCTTTTCTCTACAAAAGAAATCACTTGAATTGCGTTGTATAAAGCGTGCAGTTCCAGCTGTGTATGCTCCACAATTCTCTGCACAGTCTCATCGCAGAGAATAGGCTAGCTAGTCTGACTGTTGTGTTAGACTTTATCTAGTGATAGTTAGACTTTATCTTAAAGAATATTCAAATACTGGGCTAGGTCTTGGGAGCTGATAATATATGCATTATAATATTCTGTTACATCTCTAGTTATTTATCATCTTCAAGGTAAAAAGTTCCAGTCTTCAAGTGCTCCAGCTCCAGATTGAAATCTTTCTTTATTGAGCTTTGTATTTCATCAAGGTTATAAAACATGAAATGCATAATATTTTTTTAAGGGGAAGACAAAGGCAAAGTTTTGAAGGTCAGAAATGTGTTTATTTGAGAAGTAGATTGTTAGGTAATTCCTAACAATTAGTAGAGGAGTTATTTTAATTCAGTTTTTTGGGTTTTTTTAAATTATGCTAACCATAGCATTGGATGTAATATTTACATGTTTTCTGTATATTTTCTCAGAAGCGAGATCAACTACAAGATGAAGAGCAAAGAGTGAGCTCCTGGGTTAGTCAGGAACGACAGAAAACACTGGACAGACTTCGCACGTTTAAACAGGTAACAGAAGAGGAGTTATTCTTTTCCACCAATTTCTTTTGCAAAAGAAATTTTCACTCATTCCTGAACTATACTATGCTATTAGCTATTCTCTGTCATTTTATAGTTAACTGTTCTTTGGAAAATTTACAACAAAATATGGCATCAGTGGTAGCGAGTTTCTCTGGCCGTTGCATTCCCAGTGTTGTAATAAGCTTCTGTTCGTTGTCACATCCACACATTGTGACAAGACACATAGCATACTTTCTGAAAAGAAGTATAATCTAAATGGTATTATCATCTGACATACCCTCACTACCACTGATTGCAATAACACCTGCCAATACCTGCCCCTTCCTATTACAATGTAAGTATGAGAAAATGGATAGAAGATGGAATGAAGGGGAGAGAATAAGGAGAGGGATGAAAGTGCAAGAAAACAGAGGAAAACAGACACTGTATTAATTGGTGAAGACTTTGTTTTGTTTTGTTTTGCTGAATACATTAAAAAAATAGATGAGAAGTTTCTTTACTGGAAAGCTGTCTTAGCAGTACACTCTTCATATCCTTATTATTTGCAAGGCTTTTGAATTGCATAGCTTCTGTAAATTAAAGCAAATTTACTTATTTTAACCAGCACCTGTTAATGAACTGACTTTATGTATGAGCACATTTATATTGATATGATTTATATTGCTTTAGTCCTGCCACAATTGTCTAAAATGTTTTAGACCTGCATTTCAGAAGCAGTTTTTACTTTTGCATAAAAATGGCTAGGGATGAAGCTAATTTGAAAAAGACAGATACTGAAGCAGCAAATTTAAGAACTAAATTAAAAACACTTTGGAAATTCTCAAAATGTATGATATTTTGAAGAGAGACTTTTTTAAGCAGTATGATTCACATCTAAGGCCAGCATATTAGGTCAGAGAGGACTTTGCTGCAGAGTGCCACAGACCAGTTTTAGAAAAGGGAAGCAAGAGGGAATTTTGAATTTTAGTTTTCAGAAAAAAACATTTTGAATGTACAATCTGGTTCTTAGTGAAATTCTAACCCACCCATGTGTATCCCTGACTAGATCAATCACATGTAAATTATGGCTTAACCAAGAATAAAAATTAAGAAAACTGATCATTTTTGCATAAAGGTGAGGATATGTTTGCTTTGTTTTTATGCCCAGAGCAAAATTCATTAAAATAGTAGACGAATTCTACTTGTCAGAAAGGCAAACCCTAATGACAAGTACTTAGTGTCTAAAATAGTGTGTTGCATGTACTTATCTAATTGTAAATAACTTCTTCACTTTAGCGGTATCCTGGGCAAGTAATACTTAAATCAACCAGAGTACGACTGGCTCATGCAAGAAGAAAATGTGCAGCCAGCTCAGTGTCCTGTGTAGATCAGCCTCAATCTTTGCCAGCAACCATACAAATCCAAGAGAAAAGTGAAGAGGTGGAATTGGAAAATGCATTTCGGCCTTTGCAAGTGCAGGAATCCACAAGCTTAGAACAACTTCAGGATATCTTGTTACCTCCCAACAGTGTTACCTCTGAACTGCCTCATGTTAGTACTTCTCCACTCTCCAGTAATGAGCTTCAACCAGAGACTGTTACCGTAGTACCGTTTCCACCCCCTTTGCCTCCACCACCTCCACCTCTGCTTCCACCTCTGCCCTCCAAGGAAGATGACACCAAATCCTTAGAGAAAAGTAACAGCTTTGTTAAACATCAGAGTGAGGAGAAGGGAATCCAGAACTCTTCCAGTGTCCCAACAGCACATCTGTTTGACAGCAGTCAGCTAGTCAGTGCCAAGAAGAAGCTTAAGAAGACCAGTGATCTAGAGGGTTTACACAGGAGGAGAGGTAATATTTTCATTTCTGTGTATTTAATTGTAATGCACATCAATTCCTCTTTTGAATTGCTATATAGAGAAGTGTATGCTGTGATTTATTTATAATTATTAATGGGAAAGTTCTTAAATCCTTTTCAGTTGACAAATGTTGGCAACTCAAACAAATGTTAGAACCTGTATGACAGGATGTGGTATACTTGTTCAGTTAGACAGAAAACACTTGTGAAACTGATCCTATGACTAGCTGGAAATTGGAGCTAAACATCGCCTAAAAGGTTCTTTTTTCCTATCTTGTTTACAGCTAGCACTGAAAATATTATATGCTTCACCTGAGGGCACAGTGTTTTTTTAATAACAGATTTCACATAATTTATGACCTAGTAAAATGAATACTTGTCTTGGGACATAGGAAACCTTGAGAGTGCTTTCTTCAAGGTTTCTTCAAATTTTCATACAAAAATCCACAAACTCTTAAGTCCCCTTGAGAGACAAGTAAGAATATATACATTTAACTATGATTGAAAATTAAATCTATAATCATTCAGCAAAGCATGTTAATAAATAGTTAAAAGATCAAAAACTTCTTTGGAAACTGAGGCGAGTGAATGCAGCACAGGACTGAGCTGGGAGATGTTACAACTTCATTGTGATTCTGTGCTACTTGTTTTTAAATGTTTATCCTTTATCCCATATATAAAATGGGGAGAATGGCAGCCACATTTGAACAAAATAATCTTGGCATTTCGATGAAACATGCTATATTAGAGCTAAGCTTTTATTTGAAAATCAGAGATGGGATTTTCAAAAGTGCACAGCTGAACTGTTTTACTGGAAGTCACTGAGAAAAGTACCTCAGGTGGGCCTTCGTTCACACTACTGTAATATGGTTGTAATAACCTTTTATTAAAAGTTCTGTCTGGCTCTGTCAGTTACAACTACAGAAAACATCCCTCAATTGGCATTTTCCCTCATCCAGATAAAATCAAAATTAGAACTGTTTTTGTCTATCAGGTAGAAACAAGGAGTGTTTCTTCTAGAATTGTCCTTAAATGACTGAAAAACCTTGAATCAACTGAATAGTTATAGAATTTTTAAGGTCTTATGATTCTTGCAAGTCGCAGGTACAGTGTCTTATTAAGTTCATTATCAATTTTGATGCTGCTCCATATTTATTTTTCTGTAGTCCTATTGTTTATTTTTCTGATACCTATTTTATTTTTCAATTTTATATAAAACATGTATTGTCTTTGCAATTTGATTATACATCATAAAATGACAAATATAAGATCAAATTATATCCTCCCTCTTAAGAGCATCATTAATATCTGCAACAGCACTCTACCTGCTGCTCTGTATTTCCTGAGATGTTCCAAGTCTCTAAGTGGCTTCATAAATTTGTGTCTCTGACAGATGAGTATTTTACAATCCTTCCTTCCTCCTTCAAATGTGCAGTCCTGTTTTCTTCTTTTATTTCTCTCTTTTCCTCGTGTCTATTCCAACTGTATGGGCCATTAGTTTGATGAACAAAGACCACTCAAAAATGCAAAACAGGTTTTAAAAATATACAAATATACAAAATATGCAAAAAAACTGAGATGGATATTCATCTATTGATCAATCTGTGCTGCACATTGTATGTGCTAGTGTATGGGAGCTTTATTATATTGCATTCTCCAACATAGAGATCTTACCTACTTATAGCTCTTCAAAGAGACAAAGCCTGATTTTTATTTCTGCAGAGAACTAGTTTCAAATTGGTGATTGTCATGGTTTAGCCCCACCCAGCAATTAAGCACCACCCAGCCACTAGCTCACTCCCCCCTCCCCAGTGGGACAGGGGAGAGAACTGGGAAAAAACTCATGGGTTGAGATAAAAACAGTTTAATAGGACAGCAAGAGAGAAGGAAACAACAATGATAACAACAATAATAATACCGACAAAGGAATGTACAAGAACAAGTGATGCCCAATACAGCAATTGCTCACCACCCGGTGAGCAGCGATTCCCACCCTCTGACTAACTCCAGTTTATGTACTGGGCATGATGTTATATGGTAGGGAATATCTCTTTGGCCAGTCTGGGTCAACTGTCCTGGCTGTGCCCCCTCCCAGCTTCTTGTGCACCTCCTCACTGGCAGAGCATGAGAATCTGAAAAGTCCTTGACTTAGTACAAGCACTACAACTACTTAGCCACAACTAAAACTTCAGTGTGTTATCGACATCATTCTCATACCAACTCCAAAGCACAGCACTATACCAGCTATCGGGAAGAAAAAAAACACTCCATCCCAGCCAAAACCAGGACAGCATCCACCCATTATTTCAGGCCAGCACGAGAAGCTGGACTGTCCTCGACTACTCAGCTGAAACCAGGACATCTTACCTACTTGTACCTCTTCAAAGAGTGAAAGCCTGATTTTTATTTCTGCAGAGAACTAATTTCAAACTGGTGATAAAGGAAGGATTTGTGATAAGGTATTAACTCCTTCTTCTCTGTTTTCATTAATTTTAAAGGAAGGGAATTTATATAGGCATGCTGTGACTAGGTGTTGATACATACATGAATCCAGAGGAGCAGGAAAATGCATGCTGTTGCAGTTTACTGTACTGCTGCTTCCTTCATTGGCATGTAGTAAGTCATACAGTAGGTAAAATCAGCCACAAAATTCAAGTGCTGAGAATGTAGTCTCTCTTCTGTGCTTGCATTTCTGTGACTGATCAGTTCAATACTTAAGATGCATGCTCATTATCATTTTCAAAGTCAAGAAATATAATGTAATATACATTTTCATTATGTTGGATTCATTGCAGCTGTCTCTAATTTCTTGAGTGCAAACAGGAATGCTGCCTTGTTCAAAAAGTTCTGCTACCTGCCTGATAGGAGGTTACTTGGTTTCAGAAATTATAATTGTCTGTATAATCCAATTTTGACCTGGTAATAGGGAAGATAAATTTGGAGGCTAAAGCAATAATAGAGCTACAGAATGATAAAATTGAAAATACTACACTCTCCTTTATACTTATGGTATGGGACTATCACATTAATTGCATGTGGCTACTTTTTGGTCTGTAGGAAATACAAAAGACAACTGAATTAATTCCGTAAAAATAATACTGAAGGTCTTTTGATTTTTCTGCAGTGAGTTCCCCAATGGATGAAGTGTTGGATTCCTTGAAGCGTGGCAGCTTTCACTTAAGAAAAGTTGAGCAGAGAAGTCTCCCTCCTTTTCCCGATGAAGATGATAGCAGTAACATCTTGGCACAGATCAGGAAAGGGGTGAAACTGAAGAAAGTGCAGAAGGATGTTTTGAGAGAATCCTTTACAATTCTGCCTGATACTGACCCTCTGACAAGGAGCATCCATGAAGCATTGCGACGAATTAAGGAAGCATCACCTGAATCAGAGGATGAAGAGGAGAGTTTGCCTTGCACAGACTGGGAAAATTAACCTGTAATTAACCTAAAAAAAAAATATTTCTTCAACACTTTTTGTATAGCAGTAGTTGCTGAGCCTCAGTTTATGCATTCTAGGAGACTTAGTATGAATGTGACTAAACTGTCTGACGTCCAACGTGGTAAAACATGCACATATGAATTTAGTATCACTGACTTTTCAAAGGAATTTAAAGTTTATAGTAAGGAAAACATTTTTTAGGCAACATTTTGGCCTCTTATTGTTTGAATACTTTTGCTGAATAGTGACAGGACTGCTCCTATAAAAAAGCTCTATATTAAAAGCTCTATTTTATTTAGTAAATTTGAAGGGACTGTTTGCAGCTTACCAAAACACTTTAAAAAGCTTTTAAGTAACAAAGTGGCACAATCTCTCTTAGACACACCCTGTACTTTTTTTCTAATTACTTCTGACCTTGTAAAAATTTAGCATGTTTATCACTTCAGACTGAATAGCTCCAAGTGAAAGACGATTAGATTTGACTGCTAAACTCATTGGTTACCCTGTGTGACTGACTCTTTGATAGCTTGGTTTCAATCTGTAAACACTCTGACTTAATTGAATTTCTAGACTATAAACAGTAAATATACAAATATAATTTATAGTTCTGCTACTCATATGAATCCCATGAACTTGGGATTCATATGAATCCCATGAACAGTGGCTGGAGAGCTGCCTGGCAGAAAGGGACCCGCAGCAGGGTGCCCAGGTGGCCAAGAAGGCCAACAGTGTCCTGGCCTGTATCAGTAATAGTGTGGCCAGCAGGAGGAGGGAAGTGATTGTGCCCCTGTACTCGGCACTGGTGAGGCCGCACCTTGAATACTGTGTTCAGTTTTGGACCCCTCACTACAAGAAGGACATTGAGGTGCTGGAGCGTGTCCAGAGAAGGGCAACGAAGCTGGTGAGGGGTCTGGGGCACAAGTCTGATGAGGAACGGCTGAGGGAACTGGGGTTGTTTAGTCTGGAGAAGAGGAGGCTGAGGGGAGACCTCCTCGCTCTCTACAACTACCTGAAAGGGGGTTGTGGCGACGAGGGTGTTGGTCTCTTCTCCCAAGTAACTAGTGATAGGATGAGAGGAAATGGCCTCAAGTTGTGCCAGGGGAGGTTTAGATTGGATATTAGGAAAAATTTCTTCACTGAGAGGGTGGTCAAGCATTGGAACAGGCTGCCCAGGGAAGTGGTGGAGTCACCATCACTGGAAGTATTCAGAAAACGTGTAGATGTGGCACATAGTTTAGTGGGCATGGTGGTGTTGGGTTGATGGTTGGACTTGATGATCTTAAAGGTCACAGAATCACCAAGGTTGGAAAGGACTTCCAACCTTAATGATTCTGTGATTCTGTAATGTGAAGCCTGGGTTCCTGGGAGTGACGGACAGTGTAACTGGGTGAAGAAGCGAGCTTTTGCTCTCCATAGTCTCCTAATCCAGTATTTCAGGCCTCTTCAAGCTCTAATCTGTGTCCATTGCCAGTAATACCAAAAGGCAAAAAAAGACTTGGTCATACTCTGTGTGTCCTGGCTCCAGAGTTAAAGTGTCATTACTCTGGGAACAAAGAGAATTAAGGCTTTTAAAGACAGTGATCAGTATTGCATGTTGGAATTGCCGAATATGTTGATCAGAGAGTATTTGTATAGCCATTTAGCTTTTCAGCTGTTCCTTCCCTCCCCCCCAAACAGGTGATTCACAGCCACTGAAGTGAGAAAAGAAACCCCAGTTGAAGATGATTACTTTTCCTCTTCATTTCTGAAAATTCAGCACCAGCAGTTTTGACTATCAGTTCCACAGGAGGCTTTCTTCGGCAAAGAAATAGTCTTTCTTTGGCAAATGATTCAGTATGTGAAAAAATGGCATGAAATGTTAATTTTCAGGCTACTTCCTTCTTTAATTTGTTCCAAAAATTCGTTTTTAGGCAGAAAGCTAAGTTGTTCAGATGTGCATTTTATATAATCAAGAATGCCCAATTCTTAAGCACTTTTTATATTTGCATTAGTAATGTGTGGCCAGTTAAGTGAGGGGGCATTTTGAATTGGGAGAATACTTGCTGTTAGAGTAACTTTGGGATTTGGCTGAGACATCAAACCAGCTATAAAACCTCCCTTTCACTGCATTGAATATATCATCTGCTTGAAAAATCAATTAAATAGCTCCTTGCAGAGAAGCTTGCTATGTAGCAGTGTGATGTTCCAGAATGAGCAGAATTCCTACTTGCACTACAGTAGCTGAAATTCAGTAACGTGCAACTAAGATGGTTTTTTTCTTAGTTTGAAGAAGTGTATGTCAGTATGAAAAATAACAAGTGACTACAACATAATGAAAAATAAGAGATCAATTCAGTACATGTTCAAGAATGTGTTTGTTTCCAGCCATGGTACATGTAGCAAGACATATTGCAGCATCTTTTTAGAAGCTTATTTATAGTCTTACACCTTTTTAAAGTAGACATTTTCATACTTTTTTAAAATAATATTTAGCTATGCTGAACCAAGTTCATTATACTTTATCATTTATTATAAGAAACAATATTTTGTATTTTCTTACTTAAAATTATTTTTCTCTTGGTTTAAAATGGCTTTTGATTACTGTAAACAGCCTTTAAAAAAAGATCAAAACACTTATACATACTGCTACTTCAGTTGTGAAAATCATGCATCTCTTGGTGGTTTTTATTATTGCCTTTAGTGGCTGCAAAAATATTTGTACTTTTTTTTTTAAAGGACAGTTACAACTTCCTCTGCAGTGAATACTTAGAAGTAATTCTAAACTTCATGACTAATGGCTGCAGGCAGCTACTCTTATGATATCACAGTACTAAGAGTTATGTCAGTACAGATACACAAATAGCCTTGTACCATCTAGAAACTCCATAGGATATTATGGTAAAGTCAGCCCATTACAATTCTAATAAAACTGAATTTTCACTAACATTTCATTTTTACTAGTATGACATACACTGTGTTTGAGAAATACACAATCCCTGTCCTTTGTGTAGCATGTTCCATTCACCATTCCTGTCGTGAAAGACAAAAAGTACTATGTGTTTTGGGGTTTTTTTAAGTGTAGTTATGCATTGCTGCTGTCATGTAATAGATCATGTACTGTGTTAACTTTTATAACAGGAGATTTCACGTCTTGCCATTTACTTTTATAAATAGGAACAGGAGAACTTACCCTAGCAGCAGGCTATGTATGTAACCTAAAGGAACTTCAGCTGTTGGACCATTCAGCTGTTTTGCTGTGGCTGTCCTGAAATTAAAGCTCTATCAAACATCTCAAAAGGATGTCACTTTACCCTTGCTATCAACAGGCATTTTCTTAACCTTGTTGCCTTATTTATAAAGTTAGTGAACAGTCATTTTCAAGGCACCTGTGAGAAACATTACTGCAGCGTTGTATTGATTTTACTGTGTGTATTAGTTGTCAGGTCTGTATTCTGTCCTGAGAAGATCAGTTCTATGAAACACTTGATACTGGCTTTCCAAGGACCTAAAACTACACAATGTTTGGTTTTTTCTTTGTTTGTTTTTCTTAAACCGCTTCTCTGAACCCCAAGTTACATCGTGTGGTTGTAAACTGTCTAATAGTGTGTTCATGCAGCAATAACAGCAATTTCAAAGTTTATCACAATCATTTGACATTGCCTGTACCGTAAACTGCGGTGTATTTTTGCTCTAAATTTGTCTATACTTCCAGTCATACCACACTTTAAAACCAAGTTAATCAAATAAATTTTTGGCTGCAACTATGATGTTGGTAATAATAATTATGGTAATGCAGATTATACAGTTAATCTGAAATTTAGTGCAAAATTAATAATGGTGATTGAGCAAATTTTATGTCCATTTTTTCCTATTTTACAGCCTGCATTTTTATTCCTTACAGTACACATATGGGACACTAGCAAAATTCCAAGCCAAGGAAGAATAGTGTAATTTTAAAATATAGGTGTAACTGGCCTCTTGTACAACATTTGTGTCTACAACACCACTGTGTTGTGATTTATCTAAATAGCTCCACACTATACTGTACTACAGAGTTTTCAGATTTGTTTGCCATGTGATCTGTCAGCTTTGCCTTGAAAACATGTGCATGACTGAGAAAAATTGCTGTCCTTAATCTGTTTTATATTTAGCTGAAATCTTAGATTCCTGTAATAGTTTAGTTTATAGAAATGGATTTCTCATAGGAACATGTATGTTATACACACAAAAAGTGGTTATGCTGAGCATAGCAGTTTATATCAGTTCAAAACTGCCATCTTCAATGTGGAAAGTAAATGTTTTTATTCCACATACTGCTAAAAAAAAATCCTGTTTTAATCTTCCATGAGTCACTAGATGTTACAATTTCACATAATTCTCCGCTTTTCTATGAAAATTGTGCATATGTAATGTAGAGGCTAATGCATAAAACTTCTCATCCTCTATAATGTGAAATTTTGCAGTGGGATGGCTGGAGCACCAAATGGGGAAAGTTTAAGTATATTCACAAGAAACTTACAGAAATTATGACAATCCTGCATTGAGATCCATAGCTAAGACAACCTCTAATAATTGCGTTGGTCCTTGAGAAATCTTAGCAAGCATCACTACAGAAAAAAAGACTCAAATATATGCAAGGAAAGAGAGCCTCCATGAAAAAGACCTTTCTACTTCTTGGTATTTTTCATTTGTGGCTAGACTTCATTGTGGTGACTGTGTTCTGTTTCTAGTCATTTATCTTAAGCAGTTCATTAGCTTCTTCCATCTTTTTCCATCTTTAGAAACTTGCTTTCTTTACTCAAATTAAAGCTGTTATAGTACAGTATAACTAATTCACAGAATCACTAGGTTGGAAAGGAC
>NW_010520790.1:0-285 GCF_000687285.1 Phaethon lepturus
TTCCCATGCTGGGGGGTCCGGGAGCGTTTCCTGAATCAGAGACGCAATCAGCGGCATTTCAGAGCTGGAGGTATCTGTATCATCAAGCCCGGCTCAGTAATTACGTGGACAAAATTAGCCACGCGTTTTCTATGTGCAACTGTGCTGGCTTTTTCTTTTTTTTCCCCCCTGATTGAAAACCTCTCTAGAATCTGCAAACTGCCTCTACCACTGGCAAGGGATTGCTGGATTTTTCCTTTATAAGAAAAGAAGATGCCGGCCATTATTTCTGATGCCAGCAGTGCA
>NW_010520790.1:386-658 GCF_000687285.1 Phaethon lepturus
AGAAAAAATTAATCAGAGGTGGCAAAGCCGCATGCTCTCTGATAGCTGCCGCTGCCCGCCCCGCTGCCCCGGTGCCGCTGCCTGCATCCTCCTGCCTGTTGCATGGGATTGATTCATGCTTGCTGGTGTTTTCTGTTCACTTTAATTGTTATCTGGTTTTAATATTGCATGAATCTGTGCCCGATTCATCTGCGTTTCATTGCCTGACGCTGTTTGTTTTCGGGCAATGCCTGAAATACCACCGGCAGATAAGCGCTAGGCAAATAATAAGG
>NW_010520791.1:0-2978 GCF_000687285.1 Phaethon lepturus
GGCTGTCCCGGCCCCAGTGCTGCCCGCTCGGGCCACCTCCCGCGGCGGAGAGCGCGTCCAGCCCGGCCGCAAGTGCTTTCCCCCAGGAAACTGGGGCCGAGCAAGTCTGTCTCTCGCGTCTAGGACTCCACCGCCGCTGCCTGCTCTACCGCTAGTAGTTCCGCCCGATTTAAAATGATTAAGAAATACCGCAGGCAGGACTGAGGCGTTAACAGCCTGCACGAGACCAACAAAAAGCCCAGATAAGGCAAAACTATTCCAGTATTATCCACTTTTGCACCCTCCTTTCATCCTTTCCTGATTAACGCCATTAAAAACCTGCTTTTCCAGGGCTATGGGAAGAGGTCCAGCTCTGGGCCAGCCCTCTAAGCTTTACCACGCTGGACCACAAATGCTATTTGCGTGCCAAGAGGGCGCTGGAGAAAGAGCTGGCCCAACACTGCAAGGACTCCCAACATTCTTCTTTCACCAGCAGCACTGATAAGGCCTCGCTCCTCCTTCCCGGAAGCCTTTATCTCTGCAGACCGCAGGGATCTTCCACCCTTCAGCCTCTGTAAGCGGCCATGCAGAAATCTAACCTAATGAGATTCCACCGGTTTAACCGACGACAACATGCCAAGGACAACCGCAGTACTTCGTCCTCACCCGGCGTGACCACTGCCACCGCCACTGCGAACGTGTCCAGATTGCTACAGGAAATAAGATTAGGATGGAAAACAGCTGGTCTGGATCAGAGCCAAAGACGACTCAAACTATACCGGACAGAAAACAGGAACATTCAAATCAGAAGTTGTCTGAGACATTTTTAGCACAGCCCTCATCCAGCAAAGAGAGGCAGACTTCCACAGCCCATACTCATTTCGGCTGTCCGAGTAGCATGCATTTTCCAAAATATTCTCTTTCACCTTCACCGTGTTGGGAAACTCTCATCTCACCCAGGAGGTTCTGGGCAGAGGAAGGCAGGCATTTTTCATATCCGGCTGGATTAGTTGCAACTCACCACATCAAGGTGAAAATACAGTTTCAAAATTGTTACTGAAAAAAACCCAACAATTGCTGGTTTGGAGCAAAGACTTCAAAAGCTCAAGTCCTTCAAATAGCTCCTAGTCAGCTTCACGTGCCAGGACAACGCACTAGACCCGTGGCCAAAGAGCTAACAGATCAACCCCCATAACATCGCAGACTGCACAAGGACCCGCAAACAACTGCAGCAGCCTCTTCCCTTTACAACAGCACAGATTACAAGCCCCGGGATAAAACCCAGCAGAGCAGATGAAGCATCCCTTTTTGAGGTTGTCTGGACAAAGGAGAGTGAGTCCCCCAGTATCATTGTTTTTAAGCAACATTGCGGGTATCTTTCAGAAACATTTGAAAAAGGCTTTCCACTGTTTTAAAAGACATTCACAGTTTGCTTTATCACCTAACTCCAAATTGTCTCTGATCAAAGAAGAAATATTTCTTTCCTATCCCCCCCAAAAGCACATGCTAAAAAGCCAAATGACTTAGTCTAGTTCCAACTCACCGAACAGAGAAAGGTCCCCTACTATTACCCAGGGGAAGTTGGGGTGGTTATTCATTTTATGCAAAAAGCTACACAGATATTTCAGTGAGGGAAGGCCTATAAAAGACTAGCTTTATTTATCTACAACACTCACTCTACCCCTACTTCCAGTATCTCCCCAATTCTCCCCTCCTGTTCGCCTTCAGATCCATCTCCTCCCACTTATCGAACGGTCTCCAACCACCCTTTGCACTCAAGCTCTGCGTCCTCACTCCAATTCCCTGTCCCAGCTCCCAGCCTGCCAGCCATTTTATGATTTCATATTCCCCCCACACCCTCCTCGATTCACTGTGTTTGCTCAGGCAGTTTCACTTTTTGCCACCTTGCTCCTTCACCCTATCCCCATCTTTTATCCTCTTGATTTTCATGCCAAACTGTTCCCACCTTTCCCTAGTTTTTCAGCCAGTCCCAGTCCCATGCCTAGTGTGTTTCCTTCTGCAGCTCCCAGGCTGGGCAGCCTTTCCTAGCCAATTCCGGTCTCCATCTTCATCAGTCCAGTCCAGTGTTGCTTTGTCCTGCAGTCCTGGTTAGCCTGCCACCCAGTTTCTGGCTGCAGTTGCTATAGAGTTACAGCTCCTCCTGGAAACTGAAGAAAAATTTCAGTACAAAATGCTCACAAACTACCTTCCTCTTAAGATGTATTTCGGCAGAATTAAAACATTTGTAACCTTAACTTTGTATTAACGGTACATTTTGGTGCGGATTTAAATGTATTCCTATATAATCACCTACATAAAAGATGAAAATACACTATTTCCAGTGGTTTTACTAGGATGTTACTAGGGGTAGGATCATTGTCACTTACGAAGGAAAGTACAAGTCATTTAAAACCTCAAAATTATTTACAATAATTTTGTCTCTGTGAAAATAGTTTTCTATAATTATCTGTCTTGAAGTTTTCTACATCATGAATTTGTACACCACTGAAGTTACAGCATTGTAATAACAGCCGTTGTAAAGCACAGTTCTTCGATATGCTGGATTGCCTATTACAAATGATAGATATGTGCACTGTGGGGTGTATTATTTATACTCTCTGTCAAAATGCAAGCAAAAAATACACTGACCAAAACTAGCAGTTACATAGTACACTTACCTTTAGAGATTGGCACCTACTGGAAATACAGATAAGAGGTTGTGTAATAGTAGTAGACACCGCTGTTTCTTCCCTTTCATCTGTTTTCATTGCGTCTTTTAATCATGTATTTTGCCTTTTGCTGTTATCTAAAATACTTGACATGTATTAGATGTTATGGCCCCACTGTTTAAAGAAAACTTTAAAACACGTGTTTACTTTTAAGCACCTACTCAAGCTCTATTGACTTCAATGGAAGAAACATACTCTTAAATTTACACACATGCTAAACTGTCTCCCTGAAGACTGATCCCTAAGGAAAGTCCTCCTCTTTAAATAATA
>NW_010520791.1:3009-14670 GCF_000687285.1 Phaethon lepturus
TGCCACATGAAAAAATTCTTGGAATTCCTGCATTCTTTAGGAAAGCTTAAAAGAGACAGCTACTATAAAATGCAAAATTATCAGTCCTGTCCAAGCTACTACTTTTCACACTTTAAGCGTCACATATGTGTAGGGGATTCAGAACAATCTATTTTGGAGACAAACTGCATTTTTCTAATGTCTCATAGCCCAAGAGCAGTAAATCTGTTTTGGTTTTACCTCCAACGTTTTTTTTTGTGTGTGTGTGGTTTTTTTTGTTTGTTTGTTTTTTGTTTTGTTTTGTTTTGTTTTTTTTTTACATTTACTGTTTCAATGAAAACTTTCTCCTAAAAGGAATTTCAAGGACAAAGTTCTGAGAGTGAAAATAAGCCTACAATAGCACAGAGAAGAAGATTCAGGACTCCTGGATCCTGCTTCTTTTTTTGGATTATCACTAATTTTTAGGAGGCTTGATGAGTTTGACTCAGCCTCCACCTTTGCAGTTCCTCTCCTATCAAGTTTCACTGAGTACATGTCTGCTTTTATATATGGACTCCTGGCTCTAATTCCCTGTGTATCATCCAGGATTCTCTTCTTATAATCTCATTTGCACTGCCTATTATTAACATACATTCACTGCTGGAACTCATCTCTCATCCTCCTAATGAGGTCCTACAGAACATGAAAGGGTAACTAACATTACATAAAATAGCGCTAATTTTTTCTTTTCCATGGTCCAGTGAGTTTCTTCTGTTGGAAAGAATGCTACACAAAAAACCTCTAAGAGCACCCTATAACAACATCCCAAAGCTCCACTCCTATTCCTATCTTGTTTGCTTATTTGTTTATTTATAGTAGCCTTTTAAATATGCTTGATATTTTAATATCATTTTTATGAAAAAAAAAAAAATAAAGTCCATTGCCTTTTAAAGACTGGAAGTTAGATATATTTAACTCCCTGACACACAGCTAAGAACAGTTCCAGGTACATAAGATGCATTGTAGCTGTAACCAGAGTCTCCATTTTTTTCTTATCAGCTTTGAAGGGCTTGTATACGACAGTTCATTATCTTAAGGTGGAAACAGGACTTGAAATATTACACCAAAAAAGCAGTGTTCCTATGATACTGACATTATAAAAATCCTAAACAGAAACACAGGTAGCTTTTTAAACAGCTGTACTCTATTTTATATTATGTTTTCATTTTGTATGACTCATGCTTAATATTGGATAATTATAGTCTCATTTGTTTCAATGTATGGGGTGATAAAGGACAATAACAAAAACAGCACTACATGTTTACAGAGTCACAGACCCCCCCTTGTCAAGAGAACTTCAGTTTCTTATTGACTTCTCTAAGCTTATACCTTTCCTTCTTCCATTTCTCAGGACAGTATTATGCTATTTTTCTTAAACAGATACTATCAGTTTGGACTGCACTGTAGGGTTAACTGAATCAGAAACTGAATCCTAGCACCAGATAGGGAATAGGGTACAACAGATAATTGTGAGGTTATTGTACAGCCTTACCAAAGACTAGAAATTATATGATACGACAAGGAGTATCTGTGATTTTTAGATAAAATATGATCAAATGTCATCATATATTTCAGAGATCTGCTGTGAAATAGAATTATAAAAATATGTCTAAGGCATTGAGTGAAAGGACTGGTAAAAAAGTAAAAAGAAAAGGGAGTTTATCCTCTGTAATGATAATAGAAGATTTTGAAATGTGCTGTACCTGCTTGAGTTAGTTTGCATTGACAGACACATTTCAAGTCAGCTTTTGAAAGATTTTCTGCAGTATAGGGAAGAGCACTTGTTCTGGGGAATATTTCTTCCTAAAGTTACAGTATGAGAAAATTATTAAACTCATTTTAGCTCTCCTGGTTCTTCACACATGACTAAGTTATCATAACAACCTTTTCTGTCTTTTTGAAGCACTGTATTGTACTGTGGAAGGAACTGGATAGCCTGTGGGCTTCATCCTAATGGAGACTACTGTAAAATCTTTTATTTCCTAGTACTTCTGTGTTGATAGATTCATTACAGCTGCCAAGGAGAAACAACCAGCACAAGCTGTAATTGGTTCCCAAATAAGATCCCTACTACTACAGTGATTTACTTGGAGCTCCTGTTGTAGAAGAATTTCAGCAAGCTGGTTTGGCCCAAGACTCACGCATACTGGAAAATAACCCCCTGCAGGCCTGCATTAGGAAGGGGTAAAAAAAAAAAAAAGCTCACTGTTTTCCACCACCCATTAGGCTCACATTGGCCTCCTTTTGCAGCACTGTTTCTTGTAAAGGATGTCTTTTTATGCACTGACGCAGTATCTAGCCCATGCTGATGCTGCCTTGAAAGGTTCTATGAGCTACTACACTTGACAGAGCTGAAAGAGTAATATTATTTATTTCATTTCTTTGCTCAGTGGGGTAATCTCATGAGATATGAATCTCTTCTTCATGAAGGCCCTGGGGATAGCAGCCAAACTCAGCCATACTTTAGTACAATGCAAACAGCACAGACCACAGTATTCGGACTCCCAACAGCAGACCAAAATATCAGGTAAAATTCCCAATATCACCATTTATTTGGACCAATATCCTGTAGACTGGTTACTTTCAAAATAGATCTGCTTCTTCCTTCTAAAAGCATGAGAGTAAGATTGTCTTGAAATGGCATTGATGTTTCACAAGTCTCATTTGTGAAAATCAGCTGAGGAAGGGTCTCAGAAATTAAAATATTATTCTGAGGGCTGACCCTAACACAGTTGTGAAGTGTTCTGCCATATCCCATCTTTCTTAACACGTACTCCCAAATCTCAAAACCCACTTTCTGGTGAACTCGTCTCCTGAGAGACAGCAGAAAAGGGAAAGATAAGATGGAGTGGTAGACAGTATATTTTAAAGCGACAGCAAAGAGCATTAAGCAAGCTATTTTCAGTCTTATGAGACTACAGAGTTTTGGGGTTTTTTAAAGAAATTGAAACTTCCTATTTTCCCAACGTTCTTTGTAAGTCACACACTCTGTAGACTATACTTTACTGTACCACATTTTTAGATCATTTTTCTTCATTTCTCCTCCTCGTCCTCTCAAATTCACATCTCATAAGGCATCTTGATGTGAAAACTGCAGTTGCTGTTAAGAATAGTGCTTAATATTAGTGTGGCTCATTAGTTTCCTAATGCTTAGAAACTTATGCAACACAACTCGTGTTCAAGCCTTCTAAAGAATAACCAATTTGTCCTGACTACTCATTGTTGAGTATCTACAATCCCAGCTGAGAAGAAAAGGACTCACAGGTATTTACCACTTCTGAAAATCAGGCCTAGTATGCCTTTGACTACATACCCAAATGTGGGCACCCCAATTCAAGGCTATTTTTAAAAAAAATCCTTTAAAAATACCCATATACCTGCTTTCTTCTTTCATGAAGAAGGCTGTGTTAGAGCCAGAATTAGAAGCTCCTGACTCTCAAACACGCTCTCTATCACAAGAAATGTGTCATCAGAAGAAAGCTGGAAAAGCAAGGGTGCAAAGGAACGATGTGGCAGTAGGTAGTTCCTTCTGATCAAATGATGCCTGCTAAGGCTTGCTCTATTTGTGAGCACTGCAAAGCCACATTCATGGGGCCCAGGTGCTTTAAAGGACTCGAGTGACCCTTGGTGTGCAGGAAGAATTTGTCAGGCAGCACCAGTTCTTCATATATGGCTTGCATGTCTTAGTTGCTGACAAAATTCCCTCTTCGGTTTTACAGTGGGTTTGGGGAGTTTTGGTAAAAGCCCCAAACCCCTGCAGACAGGTGATAACATCAACATCTCATCTTTTGGTTTTGAATTCTAAAGAAAGTGTCAGGCAGTTGTGCTTGCAGAGACAAGCTTGATCCCCCTAGCAGCTCAAAACCCACCAGAACAAACAAACAAGCAGCAGAAGGTAAATGAGAATGCACAAATTTAACATGTAGTAACATTCCATGATTCTGGCAAATCTTGTGTTCTGTGGGGACTCGATACAATTTTTGCATGCTAAGTCCTGGCACTACTACTTAAAGTATGCAAGTGATGTTAAAATGCAAGCCACAATCCAGGCAACTAAAGTGAAGAACATCAGCTAGGTTTAGCATGGACTGCAGATCATGGATCTCAAGACAGAGTCAGAGAAGCAGCACCACTTGACACCTCAGCAACAAAGAACTACAGGGAAGGTTGCCAGCCTGTTTCTCCTGGGCTACAAGGTTTTCAAGCACAGCTCCCATGGTGGCACTTCTGTCCCATGTCCAACAAAGGGGCTGTGCTTATGTGGGAAAAATCCCCACTGTGAGAGGGAGTAATTAATCAGATGCTACTGAAGTTGACATTTCATACTTTATTACATCTTGATGTCACACCCTTCAGCCTAGCTCTGACCTGCAATGGACAGCTCGCATTCCTGGGAGCCACTGTCATTTCCCACCTGCAAAAAGCACACAGTGCGCTTCTCCTGTGGTTTGCTGAAGACAGAGCTGGCTGTCTGGCAGTCCTAAATTTTGGTATGTGGCTCAGAGGGCCAGGAAGATTGGTCACACCACATCTGCAATATTTAAGATTCTTGGTTATGAGAACCACAAGATCACTGGCAGAGCCTTTACAGGTAAAGAGCTGCCCGCACAAACCCATGCAGTGAACACACGCTGGTGCCATGCCCAGTTCTGCAGATGTGAGACATGGTTCAAGTGGCATGAAGGCTTCTCCTGACAAACTGTTCCTGTAACTTCCTGCTACAAAAGAACAACAGGGAGAAAAAAAACCAACTACCATCAACAAGATTTTCCAACTGTGACTTTCACACACTGGCAAGACTTCTTCATAGTCCTGCTTTGAGAAAGAAACAATCTGACATATTCTGACACCAGCATCACTTCTAGGCCAGAGCCCAAGTCAGACAGGAACACGAAGGAACAAATGCACAGCTGTATCATTGTCATGTTGCTAATATTCAAATATAACCATGTGAGGACATGATTTTTCCAGGCCTCACATACATGTGACTTAAGAAAGATCCTCAAGGGGCAAAGTACGCTGTATTACATATTCCTTATAGATGACACATAATTACCTCTATTTTGGAAAGGATTAGAAGAAACACTGGAGGGAAGTCCAAAATACACCAGTGACATTCCTTAAACACCATACTAACAATTCAATTTCAATTGCATGAGTGCAAAAAGATGTTGTATAAACAAAATGGCAAACTATTCCAATATCGAGCCGACAAGATGTCTGTAATGTTATAACGTTAGTATTCTCCAACTTGAATTTACTGTATAAAACCAAAAAAAGCCAAGCATTTTCCCTAAAAATTATTTGTACAATTTCTTTAAAGAGAAACAAATAAAAACCTGCATACATTATTACTCATTTGTAGGTCCTCTTTAAGCTAGTAGAACATTCCCTACACAAGGAGATAAATATTACAAGAATGTTGTCTGAATGTAAGTGGGACTTACAATGATGCAGTCAAAAGGAAGCCATGTCAAACTCAGCACCCAAAGAATGAGGCCTCTCTACACCACAGACTGGATCTTTAACTTGACGTTTCTCCCTCAAGCCAATGGAGCTCTGAAAATTTACGCTAGCTGAGGATCTGACTCATAATATTTTATCAAGGGACTAACAAATCAGTGACACGATCTGCTTTACGCAGGATTTATGAACACCCTCAACATGCCACAGGCTGCTAACCATGTGTTATCTCTGCTGAACATGACCCAAAATGAGGGTTTAACCCGCTTGAGGCACTCTACTTTAAATTTCTGTCTTTTTAGACCTGTCCTGTGTGCTCTCCCTTTTGTTGCTGTCCTCCTTTGCTCCTTCAGTTTCTTTGTAGAATCTCCCCAGGTAAACTGAAAGCAAGCAGATGTGGGTGGGGTAATGTAATTTGGGAGCTCCTCCCAACTACTGGAAATGCAACTTCAGTTTTAGCAAGGAACATTTCCAAATCAGCTTTCATGTCAGTTGAAAAACAAATGAGGATACCTTGACCTTCTCCCCCCTCCGTTCAGCTGATCACTTCAGTATAACTACTTTGGTCTAGGAGCTTCAAATTATTGTAAACAGTGCCACAATGGGCTCAAAAGCTCACATTGCAAGGGCATGCAATGTTCACTCTCTCCCGTTTCTTAAAAACTTTAAGGCATAGGGGTCTGACAGATAATAGAGATCTACCACATACATAATACACATCTTGTACCATATGCTCACTCTTAGCTTTGGGTTTTTGCGAAGTTGCCAAACATTCAGATGCCAATTAAGAAACCAGAATCCAGTCCTTATGCAGAGATGAAGTAATTCAGCACAGTATCTCTGCAAGCTATAATTAAAAGCAGTTAGTTTCATTACAAGGAGAGCAAAAGTAAAGAGGCAGAGACCTATTTTTGGTATTGTTTTGCTAGAAAATACACTGTACACTACCAACTAACTACATTCACCGCTCCCCAGCTGTAGTCAGTTAAAATGAATTAAAACAGACCAAATCGAAGCACTATGGCTAGCACATGAGAGGAGACACAAGGTTAAGGAAATCTTAGAATCTTAACTATTAACTTCTACAGTATTACCCATCTGTCTAATTAGCCAATTCATCTCAAATTATTGCTGCCAAATTTAAAATTACTATTAACAGTAACAAGGCCAACTGTGCTGATGATACTTATGGCCAAACAAAAAGGGACCTTAGTTTCTCAGGTTCAATGGATATATATGTGCAGAGCAGTACATGTTCCTTCCCTGAAAGGACACCCAGTTTAAACATCCTTGCACAGAATGGAGGCAAAGATATTAAATACAACAAAGGGATTAATGCAAAACCAGTTTTACAGCTATTTTAAAATCTTGATTATGTCTAAGTATCTGCATTATTGCCAACTGTGGGCTATAAGAAGAATAAAATAGTTATTCACCACAGACTTGTTAGGAAGTTGATATCTAGGCATTCACTGTGAGACTGTAAGTATATTTAACAGTAGCTATTGTATTAATGCAAGGGTAATATAAGTAACTCAACATCTGTATTTCTCCCTCACCTGCTCCCAACCCAGTATCTTAACACACTGTCTCTACCCATTGCACTGATGACACAAAAGCTGAAGCAGATGACTATTGACATTTGGCAGGAAGCTGCCCTTGCAAATATCAGCTTATATTCATTATGGTTAATAACACTTTTGTCAAACAGTATGATGTCATAGTATCTGAAGTAAAAAAAAAAGTTCCCTCATGTCATACAGCATCTTAATTATTGGCCTAAGAACATGCACACAAAGGTTTCTTTTCATTCTGTCCTGATCCTCCATGCAAAACTAATCCAAAAGCGTGTAACACATTTAAGTCTTGCAAATGTATTATCTGCAACTTACACTTTGGGATACCATTAAAATGTAAAAGAAAATATATCCAGGTGAACCAGTCTCCTTATATCCAATAGTACATGACCGACTGTCTAGCAGACAGAAAACCCACTCTTAAAAGACATGTTTTCAAACTCTTGAAGCGACGTCGGTGGACAAAATTTACCTTTATTAATATCTCTGTACACTTAGAATATTCTAAAAGGAACGTACACATTTGTTTCATATTGTGATATGTATGTTATATATATCCCCTATGTCACTTTTAGAAGTGAGAAACATTGAATTCTTTTGACCCATCCTGTGTTAATCTGAGTACCTTGTGAACAAAACTGTTTTTGTTCTTCACTCCCACAGGCATCTTTCATGTGCAGATTAGAAGTCAAGGGCCAATGAGTATCTTACACCTTCTCTCAGTACAGAGTCTTGCATAATGTGATCTTGGTCTTGACAAACCGTTATTGAGCACTATAAAGTACTGCTACTACTATTAAAATGGAATATACTGGAGGAAACAGCAAGGGTGAATGAATGAATGAATAGCAGCATTCTGGCAGTTACACATCTGACTGTTCCAGATAGAGGTACTGTAAAAACTGTGTTCCACATTAAATTAAGTCATAGATTTTAAGCAGAAAACAGTCTAGTCTAACACACTGCATTTTATACGCCACAAAGCCACACCCAATAACATAGGCATCACACTCAGGGATATCAGAATGAAATAAGAAAAGGTTGGGTAGTCTCATCTCTTAAAATATGTCAAGATAGCAGGAAGTTTTAAATTCTAGTCTTGGTCCTTCCACCGACTTGAGAAAGTAGTATAACCAGTTTGCTCGAGTGGCACTATTTAAAAAGTTGGAGTACTTACTTATCCCACAAGGATACTGTCAGGTTTAATTAATTATGTCTGTAAAATCCTTTCTAAATGAAAAGTGGCAAGCATGATTTATTAATTAAGTCTAAAACACCACTGCAGAATCAGAGACTGATCATTGTTTTGTCAAGAGAATAGCATTTCTAATAAAATACATTTCAAATGGGAAATTGTAACAACAGCCTTTTTGACTTATTTAGACCTTTTTATGAGGAGCGAGGCAATAGACTTTTGAGGAGTTCTAGGAATAGAAGCGTAATCAAGAACAAGATATACAGGAATGCTTGCCCACTGACATTAATGTGGCACTCGCTAAATGGCATCGCATAAATCATGAGAATGAGGACTATATACCTAGCACTGCTGTAGGACCAAGATGAGTGAAAACTACTCCTCTGCCTTTTAGATGTCACCTGCTTGTAGTCTGACTATGTGCAAGGACCTGTGCGAGTCACCTAGTATAGCCACCCAGAACAGACTATGGCATTAGTAGCCCAAAACCACCTATAGGGTGGCAACGCATGATCTACAAAGGGCCTAATTTATATCAGTATGACGCTACTGCTGTCAGATCTCATGCTCACAGGTGTATCACGGCTATAGCATTTATCTGCGGGCAGAATCCAGGTGTCAGTTACAAATGACAGCTGTCACTAATGCACACCTCCTCTCAGGGTACAGTGGGCTCTCTTTTTTTGGTCCTCTTTTCTCTATAATGGCAGCTGTCCTAGTGAAGGTACTCCTCACTGGGAAATTATAATTCAGTCAGTACTCACTAGGGCCAGGAATTCACCAGCACAGATGTTAAGAATAGTTCAAAACATTCAGAAAAGACATGGATCAAACGACCTGTGAATTACACTGATTCAGCACATCCACTGGACAGTCCTGTGGCCCAATTCTTTCCTGGACAACTCTGTCTGTTTGGCCTGTACTGGCAAGCTCCACACCCTCAGCGCCAATAGCCGGAGGTTCAGAGGAGGAAATGAATCATGCCCTCGGAATGCAACTGAAATCCCACAGATCTAAGAAAATATATATTCATCTGCATATGTATATGAGAATACCTCATATATTGCCAGTTACATTTCAATTAGATACCACACGTAAATAAAAATACCCCAAATCTAGCGGTATTTAACAGTAGGTGGCATTCCAAAGATGTGGCACATGATTATAAATGAACCAAGCAGTACCACGTGACTTAAAATATAACATTGACTGAATTTGGGCCCAATCCAGCACAAAATAACCACAGCTTTTCCAGGCTACATAGGCTTTGGGTTTGAATGGTTGCACTGTGGCAACATGACACATAATTCAGAAACATCAACTTGTTATAGAAAGACAGTAAGGGATTGTCCAGACTGGGTCAAAACACTTTGCAAAAACATTTTACCTAAAATTAATACAGCATAAGAAAGGGTGAGCGAAGTTTGATTTGTGAGTTAGCCAAGACAAGCTCATGGGGAGATCCCCTTAATTAAATTATTACTAATTTGTTTACATTTGTGTGTGAAGTCCCCACTTCTGGGTCATGTCACCTCTCTGCTTTTTTGTTTTCCAGCTTCCTCCATTCTTACCACATGAACTTAAGACAGCCAGGCACACGAGCTACCTATCCATATTCACATAGGCACCACCAAGCAGCACAACTCTTCTGCAAGCAAAAAAGGTGGGACAGCCACAGCACTGAACTTTCTGTAACAGCCAGGCAGCTCAGACACAAGCCCCATCTTTTTAAAGGAGGGTTGATGCTTAAGACCTGAAGTTAGCCACAGTGCCTACCTCACTTGCTAACAGTGGGTTTTCAGGGTGCTACCCTGGCAGGGGAACCCCCTTGGGTGGGGGAAGAGCTGAAGCAGGCAGATTATGCTGTGAGCAACAGTCCTCGCCCATGCTGCTACTAAACAAAAAGGCACCACAGATAGCACTGTAATTTGGAAATTATGTCAGGGGTGTATGGCACCACAGATTTTGGGGCAGCCCAACCACACATCTTTGCTAGTGTTTGCAACAGTTCCCACCAGAGACAGTGGATTGCAACCTACCTTCAGGTACCCTCTAGCTCGATGGTTATGTTGAAGACATGGAGGAGATTTGAAGCCACCGAAGAATGCAGTAGCTACACTGTCTGGATCATCATCATCATCTCCGTACACGTCCTTTCCTGGAAAGAGAGGTGTACATTTTCTTCTAACAAATTCTTCAGTCTCCTGCTTACTGGTAGTTGCCCCATGTCATGAAGAGCTGAGTGTGGCCTCCTGCTCCAGCTCAAATTTCTCCCTGATTTAACAACATTTTATGTGACTATGTAACCAAATCTAGCGCAAATATCAGAGTTCAGGGCCTCTCCCCATCCATATGCTAAAATGCATGTAGCAGGACCAAGAAGCCACAGGGACAGAGTCCACCATCCTGCAAGTCCTTGCATGAAATTTGCACCATATTTGATTGCACAATTAACAGCTGCACATCTCCATTAAATTTCTTACACTTGCGGTGCTTTGCAATGGCAGCACTGTCCCTGAAGCGGTATGAGTATTTCCATTCTTATGCTGCTACTGCCACCACCACTGCTATAAAACAGCAGAACAGATGAGTATATTTGGAACCATGGTCCATTTTGCCCGCTGTTACACATTCAGAGAGTCAACATGACAGGTTGTAAAAAGGGTTTACAACCTGGTAGGCTGCACGTAGCGTTCTGAATTAGAATGATAGGGCTGTCTCATGTAGAAAAGGTAAAGGACAGAAACTGCTTCCCAGGATGGCTTCTGGTATCACTTACACTGGGAAACAGAGGCAGTCCTCTGAGATGCTCCAGACAAATGGTGCTTGGGGCCATTTCCTAAAAAAAGATACCAGGCACAGTATGTGTAAGACCCAGCATGGTACGACCTCATCTATTCCCTCCTAGGCAAGGGTGCCACGCTCCAGTGTTTCCATTCCCAAAGACCGACCGCTAAAAATACCTGGATTCTCATTTAACCATACCTGCCTAAAAATGATAAACTGGGTCCCTAAGAGGACTGAAACATCAGACTGACTCAAAAATTTAAAATAGAGGAAATACAGGTTGCCTTACACCCTTCAGGTGTAAAAAATTATAAATTTGGTCCCTAAAAGGACTGAAACATCAGAAACACAGGTTGCCTTAAGCCCAGCTTGAGCCTCCAGCAGTTTGTAAGGAATAAAAAGAACCCCACCAACTAGGAAATCTTTTAAAACTCCAATGAAGGAAAAACAGTTAACAGCAATTAACAGCCCAGTCAGGCCACCTGAGGAGGGAGGCAGGTACCTCGCACGCACCGCCAAACCTCAGAGAGCCCCAGAGAAGGGCCGAGAGCCTCCAGGCGAGAGCCGGGCTGATACGGCGCGGCGGGAGGCGAGAAAGCAGGGACGCCGCTGGGAGAGGCC
>NW_010520792.1:0-5512 GCF_000687285.1 Phaethon lepturus
GCCGACTCTCACGAATTTGGCACGGCTCGTCCTGGGCGAAGGCCAGCTTCTCTTGCTTGTGCCAGCGTGTTTAAACTACCCTGGATTTACTAATCTATTCTCCGTGACCCACGCTGGAAAAACGGCCGTTTCCTTTTCCCAACTCCCACATCTGCTATTTGTTTTCCTCTCTTTGCCTTCCCGAGATTTGGGAAGGAGTTCAGGAATGCGGAGCGCGCTTCAAACTAAGCTGACCTCAGATACTGAGCGGCGTTTATCTGACAACGCTCGTAGGTAAATAGCTAAGGGGAAACAGGCACGTTGCTTCACTTTCTCATGCATATTTCTAGACGTTTTCAAATTAAATAAAAGTCTTGATCCTGTTCTAAAATGTTAGCTAGCTGTATGGCAAGAGTAGGAGGAACATAGTGTTTCCAATGGAAACCAGTAAATCCTGCTCTGCCATTTAATTGGCTCTGTCATTATCCTTCCATGAAATAGTCTAAACTGTACCATTAATATTAGGTGCAAACACCTAAAAAAAGTCACTTCTACTAGTCCAAATGAAATTACTATGTGGGAATGACATTTACGCTGGAATAAAATCATCACTGTGCCTCATATAACATAATATATATATGTTTTGCATTAAGAAAAATCCCAGGCTCTACGCTTTAAAAGTGCGGGCACAGAAAAACAAAATGAAATCTCTCTTGAAAATATTCAATTTTATGAATGGAATATTCTGAAAGCATATGTTTTGTTTAGAAGACCTAAATAGAAAGGAAATCTGAAAAGTGGAAAGGACAAAGTGCAGTAGCTAAATGCGGTCAAAATTTGGAGAATGACACAAAATATTACAGTCTTGAGAGAGGCTGGATGATGAGCAATAGGATGGCTTAACATTGGCTTCATTGGGATAAAGAATTCACTTTTTTTTTCTTCCTTTTTTTTCAGAGAAGAGAGCTGGATAGACTTCCCTAAATGCACTTCTCTGTGATCCTTTTTGATCTGAATTAAATGATTTTAAAATATTTTAGGCATCCCGTGTGCATGAAGATACATATGCACCCTTGGAAAAAAGAACAATGAAAACAACCGCATCTTGGGGGAGATAACTTCTCATGAAAGATTAAAGGGAGATTTAACCAACAGAGTTACTATGGCTGACATCCGCAAAGATGCTTATTTACCTTTTTTTTAACAGCTCAGTGGAAGTTTGTTGTCAAAATAGAAACTAGAGGCTAAAAATGGGATCTAGGTCTACTGCTGTATGCTCCTCTGGGCTTACAACACTACGCAGAAGTACAGGACTCACCCACAAATATTTGGTGGGTTTTATATCAAGAGCCTAAAATAGATGTGTACTTACGGAATTAAGGGGAAAGGGATTTTAAAAGAGCTGATTAAACTCACCGCGATGCTGCTTTTTAGATTACTGGCCAAGAATGAGGAGCCGAATTTTTCTGACTTTTGATACGCGTGTTCCTACTCGTAATGAGAACTGGATGCTAGGAATTAGCTGAATAGCAACGAGTGTGAGCAAAGGCGTTGAGGTTTGCGTGCTGCACGCTTCGGTGCGCTCTGGCCCATCGTCTCCTCTGAGGTGGCACGTCGATGTGTGTGTCGTCGGAAGTCCTCAAACAATTCTGAAAACATTTCGTTACTCATATGTAATCTGCTTTTATCGCTCGTACGTTCCTTTTGCTTTTACTTCTGGCCAGATTTCCTTTCACCATCGAATACCTTTGTTTATTTTTCCCTAGATACATTAGGTTGCATTTTTCCAAGTTAAATGTCATTTGTCACCGTTCAGTAAGAGACGCACATTCTGCTTTGAAATACCTTCTGAACGCTGAGGCCGTCAACTCTGGCTATCGTAGAAACGGAAGCGAGAGATGAACAGTGCTATGAGGTCACCCAGCCCATCTCCCTGCCAACGCAAGCCCGCGCCATGGATGGAGCTGGCTCTCGCCGTGGTGGCAGCCCTTGTCCGAAGGGAGCCGCGGTGGTATCTTTGGGCAGCTCTCTTGGGATCCGAGCTCGGTGTTCGCTCTCGCAGGCAGATAAGGTTTTCTTTCATGTCCATGTGCCGTCAGAAAAGGGAAACCCACCGCGCTGGTGGAATGACTCCACCATTGTTACTGGACGACCCTGCACAGTTTCAAAAGATACTGCGTGTCTGTGCTTCAAAGAACTGCAACGGCGGCAACAGAGAGTCGTGGCTCATGCCCTTGGTGTGGAGTCCTTAGTCTGTCTGTTTGCAGCGAAGCACCACGAGAATACAGAAGTGTTTGAAATAAAGAATACATTTTTGGCGTAACGCTTAAATATGGAACCATTTTGTGCAGAATGAAAGGCGGAAATACAGTTAAAAAATTATCAAAATCCATACTTTTGGTAGAAAATTAATACAAATAACTAAGGGAATAATCCTTTTCTCACTGAAGTCAGTGGCAAAGCTCCCTTTGATTTCAATAGGTATGAATTACAGGCGAAGAGAAAAAATGGGTTATTTGTAATTGTAATTGACTTAGTTTGCGGTGACAAAGTTGCTGCATGGAGGGAAGGTGTGCATCCTAATTGTCTTCAATTTCTTGCTGCCGCTAGATTTAACTGTGACTACCCGTCGGTCTGTAATTTTTTTTTTCCCCTGCTGGGACACTTTGCTGTGCATGTTAACAGCACTACAACTGCAGTAGGGACAATCCTGGCTGATGTTCAATTAGATTAAAACCAGTGTTTTTTTTAATGCCTTTGTTGTTCTTTTTGACATGTGGGTGGGTTTTTGTTTCTTTAAAAATATGGCATGAGATTCATCACAGTAAGAGTATCCCTTTATAAACTGCAACAAAGAGGATATAGAGAAAGCAGGTAAGTCTTTCAGCATAACTAGGGAAAAAAAAAGGCAAAAAAGGAGAAAAAAACCAATTAAAATTCTTTAATTTCCTTTCTGTGTTTAGGTGAAACCTTCAGATTGACTGTCTGTCAGCTTACTGGCTGATTTAGGAGAGAATGGTAGCATAAAAGCATTTTTTGTTAGACAAGTAATTAATTGATCATATGTTGTTTCTTTAGCAATTACGTGATATTCCCCTGTTATTCTGTTCAAAATTTTTGCGTCAGTATAAACATGCAATGTCTTTGCTGTTTTCAAAAGTAGATAAATGAAGTCCTCCTCTCCTCCTCTGGTCAGCCGTGGGGACCTGTGGCTCGTTTTGACCAAGGCTTTCCAGGAGCATTTGCCGTTTCAGGGATGCCGGATAACTCTGCAGACTTTTCCGTAATTAAACCCTGTACAAAATAAAGGGAGGTCTTCATCACACTCTTTGTATTCATATAAAATCTGTTGCCATGGGAGCTGGCACTGAATAGCAAGGTAGGCGAAATCAGTAATGTTGCATTACGTTTGCCCTGTAGCCACTGGAGGGTCCCTTAAAATAAAGTCGCCTTTTATCTTTGCTTTCTGAATAAACATAAAACTAGATTTTTAGTGCAAAATCCTGATTTCAAGGTTATTGATGCCAGACTAAATTAATACAGTCTGTGCGATAGCATACAAAATCCCCGGCAAAGCCAGGGATACTCCCGTCTTTTGAAAGCTTGACATTTGTTTTTCATCATGAACTGAAAGGTCACCAGCTACAGATGAATCAGGATACCTGCTTGAGTTTACATTTACATGCATTTTATTTTATTCCCATGTGCACTTTTTATGAGATCCATCACTGGAATAAAACTGTAGCGCGCTCTTATTATCCGAGTTTGATAATCTAGAAGAGTTATCAACCTGCCGCCTTTAAGAACAGACGAGCTGTCTTCAGCGCATCGCAGTGCCGCTGGTATTCAGTGTGGCATGGCTCCAGAACTGCCTGTTTTCTTTGCTGCTTGACCCAAGCATCGCCACTAATTTGCGCTGCAAATATAATGTTAAAAAGTGGCTCTCTGCTCCTGATCAGGAATTCTCCGTGCTTTGTCATCCTGCTCAATGCCGGAAATGATGGCAATGTTGCACTGTCAAAGTTGTTGAAAAACGGTTTGTGTGTATCGATGCTTGTTTAGTTCTTGTTTTATTTCTACAGATGAAGATGCAATTAATCAAAACGCAGGTTTTGGAACTTCAAGGGATTCAAAATGCCTCATTCAGACTTACAATGAATGTGTCCGTGTCTGCTGCATATGAATTTTTGTTTTTGTTCAGACTAGCAAGTGACCTGTATTGCTACTCAGATTTTTTGAAACCAAATAACATTTTATATTTTTACCAAAATACCTGTGGAGCTGACAGAGCATGATGCATTCATTTTCCTTGATTTTGTAGTGAGGGAAAAGGCGAGCATGAATAATTCAAAAATAATGCTGAGACTGTTAAGATTTAGTACTGGAGAGGTCATCACAGTTGGGAGAATGAGCTAGGAGACTATTACTATTCCACGATCTTTGAATCTCAAGGTGACATCATTATTATTTCTCTATATCTATAATGTGGTGCTGCAACCAACTTATTGCAGTGTTTCTCATGTAGGGTAGAAAGATCAATTACATACAGACCTCAAAATGTGAACTATAAGCATAGTGTCCAATAAAACTGTCATTAACAGTCACCACAATTTTAACTGTATGCTTCCAGGTCAAGCTGTTTTAAAAATGATAACCGACATTGAAAGGTTGAATAAAGAGCACCCACTCTGAAGGGAACAATTCTTTACCCAAATAAGTTTTCATTAACAAATTTCCTAATTCCGCTCTTCAGTGTACAAAAGCATTCGGCATTTACCTCATTGTTTCTGGTACGCGCATTCACAGACAACCCTGGGAAAAAACAAATCCTAAGTTTTCCACGCCATCAGCATCAACGCTACTATTGGTGAATGCAGATCAAGCATCCCTGTGCAATTTGATTTACTTTATCCCTGTCTTCGATGAGAAACTGAAAGATATTATCCAAATGGAAGTTCTATTACGGTAGCACTTATTGCATTACTTTAACCATTACCTCGCCTCTCCGTGTGCCGTTAACTCACCGGCGTGCCTGTGGAAGCGTGCGTTATCCAAAATAAACAAGTCAGTTATGAGTACTCAGAAGTAATGTATGCCAGGAAGCAGCCGTTAGGACTTCAGAGGCGTCTCTCCATTGGGCGAGCGCTGCTGTGTGTGTTTAATTAAACATCCATTTCCCCTGGAGGATATTCCTCAAGACTGCAACTCTTCCAATAAACACTTTTCCTACTTGTTTTGTTTTCTTTTTGTAATTTTCGCATGACTTTGAAAGATAAATAAGGCAGCTTTCATAAGGAAATTGGAGAGAAAGAAGGGTTCGTAAGCCACCTGCTCTCAACATCAGGATGTTTTGATGTGAGGAGCGCTCAAATGTTTCTGAAAAATATGCTGCAACTCTTTGAGACAATGATTTCCTCTTCTTTTTTTTGAAGGAACAAGCTACTCTCCTCCTCTCTCGGTTCTTTCCCGTTTTTCTTACGGGATTCAGGCTTACCGCGTCGTGACAGCGGGCGAGGGGCGCGCCGGCGCTGCG
>NW_010520793.1:0-696 GCF_000687285.1 Phaethon lepturus
TCAATGCCCCTACGGCCGCCAGGTCAACCTTCTAGGGTCACTTGTATCCTTATGGCCACCAGGTCATCCTTCGGGGTCACCTGTCCCCCTATGGCCACCTGGTCAGCTTTCTGGGTCATCAATGTCCCTATAGCCACCAGGTCAACCTTCTGGGTGATGAGCATCACCAGGTGATCCTCCAGGTCAACCTTGTGGGCCACCTGTGTCCCTAGAGCCACCGGGTCAACCATGTTCTAGCTCCACGGGTAGAGGAGCGGCGGGTGGTAGTCTAGCTCATCGCCGTCCCCGCAGCCACGACCTCAGCTGTGGGGTGGGGTAGGTCACGCCCCGGCTCTGGATGAAGAGGGGCCGCGCTGCCAGGGCCCCAGCTCCTCCGCCATCATGGCCGCCTGCCCACGGAGAGAGAGGAGAGGGAGCCAGGCGACGGCCAGGAGAACACGGAGAGATGGGGAGGGCGGCGGCGAGGGGACGGTCCTCTCGGCAGCAGCGTGGCTGAGGGCGTTCTCGGTCCCTCAGCCCGCATCCTCCGGCTCTCCATGGGCGCTGACGTCGGTGACGGCCTTCTCGGCCTTCTCCTCGGCGTTCCTGCACGGCCTCTTCCACCCC
This sequence comes from Phaethon lepturus, assembly GCF_000687285.1. Lineage (NCBI taxonomy): Eukaryota > Metazoa > Chordata > Aves > Phaethontiformes > Phaethontidae > Phaethon > Phaethon lepturus. The sequence goes on from NW_010520793.1 coordinate 607, forward strand.
TCCTGCAGCTGGGCGACATCGGCCTCCAGCTTCTGCTTGATGAGGCTGGTCTTCTGGAAGAGTTCCGCCGAGGTAACGCGGGAGCCACGT
>NW_010520794.1:0-1407 GCF_000687285.1 Phaethon lepturus
CTGCGGCTCCGCTTCTCGCTGGGAAAGTGCTGGGAAAGGGCGAGAAGAGCGGCTTGTTGCATCAGGGCTCTGCTCCCCCGGGGTCCCTGGGGACGCCTGGGTGACAGCGTGTCTGCCCTCCCCTCGGAGGACAGGCTTGCGCTGTATTTAGCCCTTTTCCACCATTCCCGGCTCTCCAGCGCCGCTGGATAAAGAGCTCCCTGTTTCGGTTACGGCAGATCAGACCCAGACTCTTGCAGAGACACGAACGGGCTGTTGTGGTGGTCGGACACGGGGGGAGCCGATAAGGGAGCTTCGCTGGCTCCTTTTGGTTATTTTTAGCTTGCCCTCCTCATTTTGCTCCAGGTTCCCAGGCTGGGTGGGGGCATTTTTCCAGCCTGGGTGTTGCAGGGATGATGAGAATTGGGGGTCCCAGTGGAAAAGCTGCGAAGGGGGCCAGCAGGGTTACGGGCAGCGGGCTAGAAGGATCCCTGGTCCAGCCGTCTAGTCTTTCCCCTCTCCTCCCAGAGTTAAAAGTTTAGCTTGCCCTCCTCATTTTGCTCCAGGTTCCCAGGCTGGGTGGGGGCATTTTTCCAGCCTGGGTGTTGCAGGGATGATGAGAATTGGGGGTCCCAGTGGAAAAGCTGCGAAGGGGGCCAGCAGGGTTACGGGCAGCGGGCTAGAAGGATCCCTGGTCCAGCCGTCTAGTCTTTCCCCTCTCCTCCCAGAGTTAAAAGCTCCCTTTGTCCCTCGCAGCCCCTCCACAGGAGCAGGGCTCCCCGATGGCATCGGTGGTAACTGTGCAGAGCCGGCTGCCGCTCCCTGCACGTCTAACTGCTGCAAGAGGTGGGGAGGGCAGCAGGCACCCAAGGGAGAGCGTTGGGACTTCTGCCCGTGACAAATCCCCCCGTGACCTCTGCATGGCTCGCCTTTACCCTGGAGGTTGTGATCTTTGCCTGCCCTTGGCACCAGTCACGGGGCTGGCAGTGAGCACAGTTTGGGAGCCGTGGGCTAGTGAGATGCAGCAAAGATCAACTATTTGGAAAGCAAATACCAGTGGCATTTGGGGCTGGAATTTCCAGCTGTTGTGCCGAATTTTTGTCATTTGTAATGGGATGACTGAAGGAGCAGCTGCCTGTTTCTGGGAAAAGCCCTGTGCTGGCATCTGTTGGGTGCCGTGGTCTTGCACCCAGGCCAAGCTGGTGGGCCCAGCCCACAGCTCAGGTGTCAGAACTTTTTTGGCCATGAATCGAGCCTTTTCTCTAGACCAGGCAGTTGGTTTCCTGAATGCATTCGTTGCTTCGTGATTGAACTTCATTCCAGTTGCACGGATTCCCTGTGGGTACCTGGGATCCGAGCGGCCCTGTCTGTTGGGGCGCGGTGAGAAAGGTCCAGTGAAGGCGTTTGCAGAGCAGGCGCTTTGCTGTG
>NW_010520794.1:1438-1809 GCF_000687285.1 Phaethon lepturus
ATTGGGCCGCCGGTGCTCATGCAGAATCAGGGTGTGGAATTTTGAAATCTGGCTCCTTGCATACACGCCAGTAAATCCAACTGCATGAAACTGGATGGAGAACAGACTGCCGACTGTGTGAAGTCCAGGGAGGGCTGGCTTTGAACCTTCCAGCGTGTTGGAGGCAATTGTAAAGCTTGTGGTGGCCTCGGGCTTGTTGCATCGCTGTTATTCTGGATGCAGGGCTGTGGGGACCGCTGGCTGTGAGATTGCTTGGAAGTGGGTCCTGCTTCCCCCGAGCCGGCTGGAGAGCGGCGGGCAGAGCCTCTGCGGGAGCTGCAGCTTTGCAGGGAGAGGCTGGTGGGGACCGGCAGGAGAGAAGGGCCGCGGCA
>NW_010520794.1:1855-2479 GCF_000687285.1 Phaethon lepturus
CCCTCACCCGTGGGAGCTTGGCAGCTGGTTGCAGGGGGTACAGCAGATAAAAGGGGCTGCATCTGCCTCCTGACGCTTCCCTTCTGTGCTGACAAATGCCCCATGACGCCGTCGCACTCCAGCCTTGAATTTCTGGCTCGCAGACTATTTCTGCTCTGCGCCAAGTCCCTAAACATCTGCAGCGTTAAGGCCTCGTGCGGAGGTGATGGCGCGGGCTGTGCGGGGCCAGGTTGCTCTTGGAAGGGCCAAGAGCTCAGCCGGCTCCTGAGACCCAGGCGACAGCTCTGCCCTGTCCCCCCACCCTCCCCGTGACATTGCCTGGGGCGACTGCTGGGTGGCCCGAGCTGAGCACGGCTCTGCGGGTGGAGGGAGCCGAACGCAGCGTGCACGGGCTGGGGTGTCGTGTCCCAGCTGCCTCCGCCCCTCTGCGACCGGCCAAACGCAGACCTCGGCCCCCGCCGCTCCCCGGAGCGTGGTGGGTGTTAAAATCCAGGTCTGAGTTTTGGAGCTGAGGCAAAATCCCGTGGAAAGGTCTGGGACGAGTTGGGAGAGAGCCACGTGCAGGGAGCGACGTGGCTGGGAAGGGGGCAGGGTGCTGCAGGGCCCGGGAGGGGACTGCACGGA
>NW_010520794.1:2499-3078 GCF_000687285.1 Phaethon lepturus
CGTGCCAGTATTTGCGTGGGTCTCGCCGGCCCGCCGTTGAATCTGAACTCTTACAACACAGAAGCACGCACGTACATCCCCAAAGGGGACTTACTGCAGCACTGCTGAGCTGAGTATCTGGCAGCGTTCGGCCCCGTTGCTCTTCCCCTGTTCCTCCCTTCCCCCAGCGGGATGCCAGAGTCCTGATTGAAAACAGCCGGCGTGTGAGGCTTGTAGGGTTAAACAGAGCCAGATGGGAGCGGAGGAGACAAAAAGGAAAGTAACGGGCTGGGCCTGGAGCGGGGGGTGAGAACAGGATCTTTTCTTGGAGAAAGTCAATTACTTGGAGCCCCAGGAATGCATAGGATCGAGTCAAAGGGAGCCGGGCTGGGAACCCCATCGAGGGGCCCTAAGGGCGTCCCTGGGTGGGATGCGGACCCCGGTGGGAAGCTGTAAGTGAGAGGGGGTTGGTGTGGCAGGGGCTGGTCTGTGCTGCTTGCTGGTGGGATGAGGACTGGGGACATTTCGCCGCTGCTGCCCAAAGGCAAACGCGAGGTGCCCGGCACAGCCCTGCCTGCTGCCCGCCCTGCGCGCGCGGGG
>NW_010520795.1:0-288 GCF_000687285.1 Phaethon lepturus
GGAGCGGTGCGTGTGTCGGGGTATGAGAGCAACGCGGTTTGGGGGACTTAGAGCGATGTGTGTTTCGGGTGGGCGCAGAGCGATGGCTGTGATATACGCAGCGCGATGTGCGTGTCCTGGAAGCGCAGAGCGATGTGTGCGTGTCGTGGGACGCGGAGCGATGTGTGTGTCCTTCGGCGGACAGCAATCGGAGGGGAAGCAGAGCGCTGTGTGTTTCCCTCGGAGCCGAGCGGTGTGTGTGTCGGGGCGTAACCGCAGCGAGGTTTGGAGGGCTCAGAACTGTGTGTT
>NW_010520795.1:421-1045 GCF_000687285.1 Phaethon lepturus
AAAGCGACGCGTCTGTCGGTCTGCGGGCAGCGATAGGAGTGTCGTGGCGTAAGGACAAGTGGGGTTTTGGGTGCGCGGAGAGCTGTGTGTGTCGTTGGACTCGGGGAGTAGCGAGTGCCGGGGGGAGCAGAGCGACAGGATTGCCGTGGGCAGGGCGATGGGCGCCTCGGGGGGTGCTCGGTGATGTTTGCGTCGGGGCATGAGCGACGCGTCTGTCGGTCTGCGGGCAGCGATAGGAGTGTCGTGGCGTAAGGACAAGTGGGGTTTTGGGTGCGCGGAGAGCTGTGTGTGTCGTTGGACTCGGGGAGTAGCGAGTGCCGGGGGGAGCAGAGCGACAGGATTGCCGTGGGCAGGGCGATGGGCGCCTCGGGGGGTGCTCGGTGATGTTTGCGTCGGGGCATGAAAATTCAGTGTGTGTTTCGGGGTGCGCTGTCTTTCTCGGGAGCACAGAGTGATGTGTGTTTCGGTGAGACTCGTGACGATGTGCGTGTCGGAGACACGCTCTGCGAGTGTGTGTTTGCATACCGTTTCATGGTAAATATATTACGGGACGTCAAAGGAAGCGAAAGGTGCGTACACCGAAGTAAGCTGTGCCGTGGCACAGGGCAGCGGGCTGGTGAGAGA
>NW_010520796.1:0-2502 GCF_000687285.1 Phaethon lepturus
GTGCCCTGCAGCCCAGGTCGCATCCCCAGCACCTGCCTGGATCCGGGGTGCTGCCAGATCCAACCTCCAAATCCCACCTCCCCCGGAAGACCCCCGGGACACACCTGGTCTCCCTGTCCCAAGCAAAGCCCGAGCACCCGTGGGCATGCACAGTGGCACAGCCACGCCACCCACCGCCACGCTGCCGTGACCCGTGGAGGACTGCGGCTCCCACAGGAAGGACAGCTGCGTGGCATGGGCAGCGAATGACCCCACGCACCCATGCCGGCTGCTCACATGCTCCTGTGGGATTGCCAGCGAAGGCAACCCAAGCTGTCTGCGGGCAGCACGGCCACACCACCTCTGCGCCACCCCCGGACCGCTCCGTGCCATCAACCCGCGTGTCGCCCCAGGCTGCGTGGCCTGGATGCCAGAGCTGAGCTGCTGTGGGGCTCACGGCACCAATGGGATAAACTCACCACGTGTCGAGCTGGTGGGGAAGAAATTCATCCTCTGGCCCACCGTGTTATCTAGCTGCCTGCCAGGCAGCTGACACTGCCGCATGGCCAGCGTGCAGGTCTTCTTCAGAAAGCCCCTCACCCTGGCCCGGCTGCCAGTACTGGGCCACGGCTCTGGTGTTGCTGCAGCGTGGTCCTGCCCCACCTGAGCTCTTGTGGCAAAACTGCCATGAAGACCTTCCAGTGTGAAGACCTTCCAGTGAAAACTCAAATGTCCCCTGTCAGCAGAGGCAGCGTGGACAGCAGATGGCTTGGAAGAAATCTCAGAGAAGGGCAAATTCTTCCATTGTCGGGTGTGGACTGTTAACACTGAACCCTAATGATGACAGCCTAAGAAACAATACAGGTACTATACAGCCCGCTAGTACAGAAACACTCACCTCTCCACCTCAGAAATGCTGCTGTTTCCTTTTGTGTCCCTGTCCTAAAAACCTCCTGCTCCTAAAGGATGCTTTCTAGATCATAGCTCTGCCTTGTCCAAACATACTATGAACCAGCCTCTCCCAGACAGAGTGTCTAGATGTGATACTAGAGTAACTTCCACAGGGTCCATCATGCCCAATAGATGATTGTTGAAGGCCCTTTTGGGTCTCTGGCTTAGGTCTCTCCTAGATCAGGAGCTGTTTTGCCAAAAGGGCTCCACTGACAAGCTGCCATGTAAACAAACTTGGTGAGAGCCAAGGATTTATGGAAGAGCTGGGGAAGGGCTGGGGGAGATCCCCCTGGCTGCATATGTCTGCCCGGCCAGCGACTTCTGCACAGAGCAGAGACGTGTTTGTTAGTACGAACAGCAGGTTCACCAGCGGGTGAGTTTCCAGCGAGGTGGATATAAATAAATAGAAGAAAAAGGACTTTTGCTGCACAGGGGAGCAGCACCCTGCACGCCTGGGGAAGGCTGCCCTTGGGCTGGATGCTGGTCGGAAGAGGGGTTGTCTTCAAGGGAGCTACCCAGTGGTGTCAAAAACACCTACAGTGATTTTTTTTTTTTTGGAAGGGTGAATGTTTTGGGGGAGAGGGAAACTGTCACCAGCACTGTCCCCAGCGCACAGCACAGCAGTGGCACCTGTGGGGCACGAGTGGGTGGCCATCATTCCGCTCTTTATCAGTTAGGAGAAAGCACCAGGGAGAGGACGTGTAGGGCAGAGGCAGAAGAGGCGTGGGGAGCACGGGCAGAGAGCCTTTGGGGCTTGGTGTTCATGGGGGAAAGAGGTACAGCCTAAGCAGAGACCCTTGGGCTGCTCCTGTGTTCAGAAAACTGTTTAGCCCAAGTGAGGAGGACTGCACAACTGAGGAGGACAACCCGCTCTCCATCCAGGTTCCCTTCCCAACAGCAAGAGCCTGCAAACCTCCAGGCTTCAGCCAGGCATTGGGATCAAAACGGAAAGAGTTGATGGAAGGGACAGTGAAGTGCTGCAGGCTGCACTGGTGCAGCTTAACCCAGCTCAGCTGCACAGGATGGCCTAGGCTAGCCTAAGCCCTGAAGAGGGATTTTATAAGTGGGAAAGTGACAGTTTTAGGGCTTTGACACATAGGTGAAGTCAAAGGGCATTTAGCAGCAGTTCATTCTTCCCTCCCAAGGACCAAGTCTGGAGAAATTGAGTCCTTTGGGAGCTGCTGATGCAGCCAACATGATAAAGAGCAGCTCCAGTCTCGCAGTGAGGCTGTGTCCCTGGGACACAGGGAAACAGGGTCTGCAAGCACCCCTCTCCCCTTCCCCTTCTCCTTCCCCAGCCAGTGGTGCTCCCCACAACTGCCTTGGGTGCCCCTGGACCACGGCCTGGCGCTCCCACGTTGAGGCTCTGTGGGGTGGGGGCGGCTGTGGCTGTGTGGACACACGTCTCATAGCCACGGGGGCAAGGACGGGTGTGCCCTGAAAGACAGGAAAGGGGGACCAGTCTCGGGGTGCTCCGTGCCCAGGAGCTGGGCAGTCCCCTGGCAGCGCTGGGCCGGGCTCGGTAAAGCCCCTGGTGCTCGGTCCCCGGGGCTCGGCGCGCTGGACGCCCCG
>NW_010520797.1:0-1554 GCF_000687285.1 Phaethon lepturus
AAGGAAAGAAATATCAGGGCAAAAGAGGAAATTTTATCGGTTATTTCCCACCCCCCCCAACTTCGCAATTCTTACGTCGCTAAATCATTCCCTAGCTCCAGCCTGCTTTAGGATGCCTTTTGCCAGCTGCGGATGCCCTGTGGAATTGCCCTTTCCCCTCCGTTGTATTTGCCCGCTTTCCTGCGGGCGATAGCGAATATAACATCTTGCGTCACACTTCTTGGAAAAAATACTGTATGCGCTAGCCGTGCTGCCTGGCGAGGGGAGCCCGGAGGGCGCGGGGCAAAACGTCCTGCCCGAGCCCGTCAGAGGCAGAATAGGTGCAACAAAAACCTGTTCACTGCTGTTGCTGCTGCACAGGTCCCCGGCGTGCAGCTGCTCCTCAGCGTAACGGCGCAAATATCACCGCAGCAGAAGCGAAGGGGGAATTTTCATTTCTGGTTAAAGCAGGCATAGCCGGGCACGCCAGCTTTAGCTGCCTGGGACCGAGCCCCACAGGCTGGGTGAACGGGCTGGAGCGCCGTGAAGGTTGCCGTTCGGAGCGGCCGCGCTCTGCCTTTGAATTGCTCGCTGTGTTGTACGTGGCTCCGAAAGTGCATTTTGCTGCAACGGCAGAATTCGTCCCTCCAGCACCTCCTAACCCAGCGCACCCAGGCGCAGGGGTGCCGGGCTGTGGTTTAGCCGGAGCAGAGGCCAGCAGCCAGGAGCTGTAGTGGGAGCGGAGGTACGCGAGAGTGCGTGGCGGGGTGTTCCCGCCCCCATTTAATTACAGACTTCTCAACCTCGGTATTTTTTCAACGCAGCTTTTAGTGTGGACTGGATTTTCCCACCTCGTATTTAATCGCTATGTAGATTCCGTTTAATTTACAAACAAAAATTTAGTAGGGGAATATAACACAACAGAAGAGCATGTGCTTAAAAATAGTCTAAACTATTTGGGAGGCAAATGAGAATTTTCTGGCGTAACGAGAATGGGAAGCAGATGCTTAGTGCCCCTCGCAGACACCAGTCATGCAGTTCACTCGCAGATCCCAAAGTCTCTGAGAAGATAAATTGACGTATTTGAAAAGGGCAGAGGTTGGCCACAGGACTCTGTACTAGCTCATCGCCAGCGAAGTCAGGCAGGGCTGGCCCTGGAGACCACAGCTGGGCGAGAAAATCACTCCTAGCCTGCTCAGACGGCCGTGGGGGCAAGGTTGTGTTCGAAGGGACGCCCGCGTTGTGGGAGCATTGCAGGTGAGACCTGGACGCCATAGCGTCCTGCGGCGACGTGGCACCCACGGCCGGGCTCGGGCTGCACGCGGTGCTGTGGGCTGGAGCCGTCCTCCGAAGTCCGGGCTGCGGGTCCGAGGTTGCAGGGACGGGAAGCTCATCAGGTAAACACAAAAAACAACTCAGAAAATTAACTGGCTTCATTGCTCGGGCAGTTCTTCAAAGCTGATTTTGAAAATGAAAGTTTCTGCCGGACTCGTTGCGGTTTTAGAATAGTAGGTGGAGAAACGACTGGAGAAGAATTACACATTTGTCTCCTCCTTCGTCCCCACAGACCGAGAA
>NW_010520798.1:0-3763 GCF_000687285.1 Phaethon lepturus
CGCGGCCGCCCGCCCTTCGGCTTGCTGAAACCTGAGTGAGAGCACAGCCTCGGAACACTTTTGTGGAAGATGAGAAGCTGGCAAGGGTCAGGACACAGAGCAACACCCTGGAAACAATTCCACTATTTGTTTGTTGGTGACCAGCCCAACAGAAAAAAAATGTGTTCCACCTCTCCCTGGCTTGCAGACTGTTTGCATTTGAAGATGAGACAATTCATCCACATGGAAATGTAGGTAAATCCATTTTCAGAGGTTTTTCAGCCGTCCTGTATTTCTCACCCAGCTCAAGCTAATCTGGGGCACATCTCCTAAGGTAACCCTGGCTACCAGGCCAGCCACGGCCCTTGCCGCTCAGATTCAGGATGCATACATATGCACAAACGCACTCTGTACTAGCTCTTACCTGGATTTTTGTACATAAACTTGTTTATTCCTATCATTTTCCTAAACAGAAAAGCAGGGCTCTGAACAGTAGAAAGAACGCACCAGGCACAGGTTAGGAGAGGAATGCCACGGAGCTCCAGCCCTGATGCAAAAGCTGCTGGGTGAGTCCTACCACCTGATAAAAGCCTGCAGAAAAACAATAATAATCCTACATATATCTTGAATTAATGACACTTATTTCCAAGGTGGCCCTGTTTCAGAGCACGGTCAGAGCGTATCTGTGCTGCTTTCATTGACGAAAAAGCAAATGCTGACTATGAATGTGCCCCTGGCTGATAAAGCCATCCTCAGCTGCCTATCTTCTCAAGGCAGGGAAAGTTTATCTGGCTTTTGTGCAGTGAACTCCAGTGGCAAGCGTTCAGATAAATAAAATAGAAATTAAACAACAAAAGAACTGTTTGCGAACTTTTAGCTTCTATTCCTTTGCCTTCTGCTCCAAAGAAAAAATTCAGAATTTTTGGCCAGTTTCCCTGAACAGATCTGAAAATCCTGCAACAGCATCCAGGTCTCCAGTTATCTCCCAAACAAACTTCTTGCTCAACAGAAATGAGATGACCTCCTGCCAGATGTCAGCACCTTTTCTTCTTAAATATGAATGCTTTTACAAATGCGTTATTATTTTTGCGTTCAGCCACTTTATCTGATTTACCAGCTCTAGTAAGAGGCCCCACTTCTGGGCCCACAGTCAGGGGGCAGGTGAGGGAGGACTGATAAAATGATGCAACCTTGGGCTTTGTGCTTTTCGTAATAAAATGTGGCAGCACTAGCAAAGAGAATAATGTTATCAAAACCAGATAATTAGAGGAAAAAACAATTGCTGTTTAGAAAAAATAGAAGCCAGTGGTGGTGAAACCTGCTACCATCTTTCCTAAAGAAAGAGCAGGACACCAAGCAGAAAGTCAAAGCCCATCTGCGCGGCAGCGCGCAGTCACTGCCGCCAGCCTTACGGGCGCAGGCAGTCCCATCTGCTTTAGCAGGTCCGGATCTCAGACGTGCCCGGAACGAGCTTGGGAAAGGCCCCGATGGCTCTGGAAGCCTTCAGCTCCTTGGCAAGTCAGGCAGAGCCCTGCCCCGCAGAAAACGGCGTTATCAGAAACAGCTCTGCACGAACGAGCCAGCTACGAGCGGGTCCCATCTCAGTCACCGACTGAGGGCCGGCTTTACCCGACAAGGAAGACGGAGCTGGGGATTCGGGCAGCGCCGCTACGTGCGCTCAGGACTCCTCGCAGCGACGGTTCCTCGTGCACCTTCCGAGGATGCAGGTATCTCCATGCATGGCACTGCCTTCTCCCTGTCCCTGGGAACAAGGCTGTCCATTTTTTTTGTAAACTGGGCTAAATTTTAGGTCAATAGAACCCAACAGGGATTTGCCCCCTTGAATTTCATCAGAACTAGAAAGGTTGCTGTTATTTTCACACATGAAATGTAAAAAAAAGGCAAATTCCTTGAGCATGTTTGTAGTGGAGCGTGATGTGATTGTGTTGTCATTTATGGGAAATAATCGTAAGCCCATCTCTCCCTTTCCCCCCATTTTCCAGTCCAAATAACCATGAAAAATTACACTTCAATGTCAGGAGGACAACAAAGGAGGGGCTTTCTCCTGCGGCTTGACGGCTTTTCAGCCCCCCCTTCTTTGGACAAAACCTACCTTCAATTCTATTTCATTTTAAACGTGATCTAACAAATGCATCTTGACAAGTTCCTTTCTTTTTTTCTTTTAAACAGTATTTTGCACAGTTTAACCTAGCTCCAAACCGGAGTCAGCTGGAAAGGAGGCTCACGCAAAAACACAAACACAGATCAAACAGCAAACCAAAAGAAAGCCCATCGCCAGGTCTGCAGGGAGACAACAGCGCAGTCTCCGCTGTGGAGACCCGCAGGAGGAGGGTTCGGCGGCGAAGGGGACCGGCGGGGAGGGAGAAGCTGGAGGAGATGGGGTGGCAGAGGTGACAAGGCAGGAGCACAGCAAAGGCTGTCGAGGGACCGGGAGCGCGGTGCCCAGCCCAGGCTTTGCGACGCAGCGGCCAGCGGCAGCCCTGGCCCGGTGCAGACGACTCCCCACGCCACGGGTGTCCCTGCTGGGACCAGATGCCCTGGGTGCTGCCGGGAAGCCTCAGGAGAGCCTCCCCGCAGCCATCTCCCCATCCAGCCCACAGCCGTACGTCAGCACCGCGCTGTTCTCGTCGGTTACTCGCCCCTCTGGGGAGGTCTGCTCCCCACCAGCAGCCCTGCCCCGCCGCCCATTTCTCGCCCTCTCTGGCTTCACCCCTCCTCTCCGCCCGGTCGCCTCCCTCCTCACACCTCCTCCCCGGCCCGGTTTCCCTCTGCTAAAAACGCGCAGCTGAGCCGCCGAAGCAGACATCGGTGGGTTTTCAGAGACGTGCCGGGAGGTCGCTGGCAGTGCTGACCCGCCCCAGGCTCCCTGCACGCTCGGCGGCGCAGCATCGCCTGCGCCAGGCTCGGGCACAGCGTCGCCTGGGCAAGGCTCGGCCACGCTGGCAAGTGGCTTTGGTGACCTGCTGCGACTGAGCAGGAACAAGCACGTGTCTTCAGAGACGCCAGGATGCTTCAGGAAATTCACGTTCCGCCTTTCAGAAAATGCGCCGGCGCTGCGCGGCCGCACGTCCTCAACGTGCAACGCAAGTGGAGCGAGGCGCTCAAAGCAAGAGGTGCTTTGTGCTGAGCAGGAACAAGCTCACTCCAGAGAAACTTTTTAGATTGACAAGCAAAACCAGTGCTAAAGCCAAGATGAAGTTAAAGCGAAGCCGAAGTTAAAGCTAACTTCAGCAACTCTGGGACAAGGTGCATCTCGAGAATATTATAACTAGAACAAAAATGATCTGTAATTAATTCATGCTTAGCTTCAAGGTTTGGATATGCACAGGAGTGCTCCCAACAACCTTAATCCTGCCCTGTAACATCATCATAAACCATAAATCAAACACTAAAAAGTCTTTTTTCTGTTTGTTTTCTTTTTTTTTTTTTTTAAATATACAACTCCTACTCTGTTCTCACTCTCCATGGTTTCGCTCCAAGGAAAAGTTAATTAATATGCTGCTGACCCCTTTCTCCCCCTCCCCAAGCACTTCCCAACCTCAGCATGTTTGGAGTTCCTTTAAGCTTAGCTAAAAACTTAGGAAAGCCGTAATTATAGTGCCCTGTTTTAGGGACAGTTAAAATATTCCTGCACCATTCTGTACCGAAGGTACAGGCACAGACAAAGGCCAGCTAAGGGCGAGCGGCGGGGCTGACGCGGCAGCAGGGGAGCACGACCAGCTTGCAGCTTGGCGGCTGTGGCGTGGGAGTCTGCAGCAGATCG
>NW_010520798.1:3773-4545 GCF_000687285.1 Phaethon lepturus
GGCGAGGAAACGTTTTTGTTAGGAGAAACGGGAAAAAATGATCAACGGTTCTAAACCACATGTCTCCGAGGACAGTTCGCACACGGAATGAGTCCACATGGGTCTAATGCGTGCGGTCTGGTTGGTTCATTCTTGACTGGATCGCAGTAATGTCCGCTGCGGTGTCGTGTTGCTGGGCTCTTCCTGGAGCTTATTTCTAGGAACTAATAATATATATGAACATGGGAAATCATAAACATCCATAAATAATATATATAATAAAAAACAAGAGGATAACCGGGGCGTGCTGCTGCCTGCGAGGCAGAGCAGGTCGTGGAAGCCCGGGAGGGAGTCGGCAGGGCTGCTCCGACCACCGGAGTCAGGGAACCAAAGGGTTACTTTCTGCGGAAGCAGATGAGAAGTGCAACCCTGCTGCACAGGCAAGACATGCAGCTGGTAGAGGCAACCTCTTAAATTGGCAAAGACATTTCTGCAGAGAGCCTTGAGGGCTTTTAAGGGGACTTCAAAGCAAGAAGTTGAGGAGCATCACCTGAGACCCCTGAGAAGGACAGAGCAGATACAGCCAGCAGGTCTAGACAGAGACAACACTGGCTCCAGCCAGCTGAGGGGTTCTCAACACCTCGGTCACCAGAAGCGCGCTACCTCCACAGGTTAACCATGTAAAAATCAGCCTGATACGAAGCTGCAGTACCACAGCTTCCTGGTGTGAATGGCCATGGTCTCACCCCTCTGCTGAAGGACAGAGGCTACGGCAGCGGGGGGACGCCTCACA
>NW_010520798.1:4576-7255 GCF_000687285.1 Phaethon lepturus
TTTGTTTTCAGCCCTGCCAGTTGACAGCCCGCGAGCCATCCTCTCCAAGCCTTCACCCCCCGTGCCAGCCCCCAGTCAACCACAGGCAGAGCTCTCTGATACCAAACACAATTTGGGTTGATGCAGGAGAGGCAGTCGATAACACATGCAAGCTCTCCTATGCACGGCAAACACCCGCTGACGAGAGCAGGCAGCGGAGACCCAGAAAATTCACAACTCTACAGCCCTGGAGCTGCCCTTGAGGACACACTCGAGGAGCCCCAGATCACCCGCCAAGGCAGAGACGGCCACGTCCTAGGGCTGAGCTGCCCCTTCCCCAGGTTTGGGTTAGTGGCACTGGCAGAGTGTCGGTAATTGCTTTTCCCCTTGTACTAACAAGATTTCAGCAGCAGAATATTTCAGCTTCCTGAAGCCAACAGGCCCTTTTCCTCCACCTCTCTTGGCTTCAAGTAATTGAAAGCGACTGCAATCTCAGCCCTGGCTCTCCAGTATTCAGCTGCACCAGGGAGGTCAGAGAATGTCAAGTGAAGCCTTTCTATTCACCTCCCCACCAGCAGTGCTGCATTAAGGGAGGCAGCCTGCTCTGCAGCCCAGAGGAACAGGCAAAATTACAGGGGCTGCTAACAGCCGGGAAATCTGAACGTGGCTTCTCTGCGGCAGGGAGTCACGTCTCTGCGCTGCATCCGAACTGCAGAGCCCTGCTGACCCCCAGACTTTTTTTTTTCAATTTTAATTTAAAACAGGAGATGGGTTCCTTTTCAAAGAATATATATATTCATCCTTAATTTTTTTTGCAGCAAGACAAAACGCTTTCCCCTGTGTCGCCCACGTTCCCTATGGTACATCAGGGAAGTACCTTTCACTTGCCATCAAATCGAAGGTGAAGACGGAGGGTGCTGAGCCGCTGCTCTTAGCTCCTGCGTGAAACGCAGAGGACCAAGAAAACAGGAAGAGCACGCGCGGCTCCCGGGGAGACGCTGAAGGTACTCGTGGCTCACAAGCTGCCCGGCCTGCGGCCAAGCAGTCAGGCAGCACGGGGTCGGTAATGGCCAGTGGGCTGGGAGGACGGAGCCCTTCGGTCACCCTGGGACACTCCTCGGTGCCTGCAGGCCCCGTGCTCGGCTTCCTGAAAAGCTAACGAGGGTGCGCCGGGTGCTCCAGGGATTCGAAACGCTCCTGAAACCTGGACCAAGGCGCACGCACAGGTGGCGGCTCCAGCAGAGGCCTGTGATAAGAATTTATTTCTCTCAATTACGAGCGCTTGTCCCCAGTCTCAGTTCATCAGCGTGGCGCAGCCGAGTCAATGAAAGCTCAGTAATGCGCTAATCAGATGCACAGCGATTTCCCGGAGCCGCTGGCGGCGCGCAAGCGGCCGGCACCGCTCTGAAAACAAGTGGCAACTTTGGGAAGAGGGTTCCCAGCCCTGCCCACCCCCCCGCTCCCGAACCGCGGGCGACTCTGGGTTTACGGCCAATTTAGACGCAGTTTCCCTGCGGGGTCTGAGGCGTCGCCTCCGCTCCACACGACCGGCACACGTGCTCAGGAGCGGGCAGACCAAACAGCGCGCATCCATATGCTTTATCTCTACTGCCCACGCACATCCCTCTTTCATGGAAGGCTTCCTAGGGTGCTTTATATATTTTCAGATTAAGTTTTTGGGGTTTTTTATTAGCTTTCATCTGAAGTATTAGTTCCCTTCGAGCCAAGACCATTCTGAAATACCCTGGTGAATGTCCCGAGCAGACAGAAGATTAATCTAAATATTGCCCTCAAAAAGCAAATACAGGACAAAAACACGAGGAAAAAGAAAAAAAATCACTGATGGGATCTCTTCTGGCATCCCCAGAAAATTAACACTCAGCAACAGGCTGCGCGTCACAGGAGAGGAGGGATGGACGGACGAAGCTGAATGTGGCTGTGAACTCCCGCAGGCCCGAGAGCCCGGGAGGCACGGCAGCTTCGCCCCTACCGCGGGACGCCTCTGGGCTTCGTTCCTTTGGTTTAGAACAAGCAAGCCGGCTAAAGCTCTTCCTCTTCCACAGCGGCCCGTAGGAAAAAGCTGTTAATTCCATCCTGTGACCCCGGTGCGGCACAAGCTCCCCCAGCCTGGCATCGCCAGCACGGCCGCCACCGCCGCCGGCATGAAGCAGTTACTGAACTTGCCAAGCGTGAACCTCTCGCAGAACGCCGCGCGGGGGGACGCTCTCCCACTGCAGCCTGCTGAAGAGCTCTATTGATCCAACACACACTTGGTGCCTTCGAAGTTGTTTATGATCAATATGCAAATTGCCCATGGCATTGATCTGGTATTAATTTTCAATTAGGGAATCCACAAGGGGCCTCCCAGGGTCAATATCTAACAATGCAAGGTAACTCCACAGCGGCATAGTGGGACTGATCCTGCCTAGCGCCTCTGGGGCTGCTCCTGCCCAGAGCCCTCCGGACGCGCCGGACACCGCTACCTCCCGGAGAGGGGCCACAGTCCACGCAGCCTCCCGAGGCCCCTCTCCCGTCTGCAACCTCACAGGGGCACGGCTCGCCCCGGCCCCGCACGCAGGTCAGCATCCCACAACCTCTGAGCTGCTGAAGGCAGCGCCGCGGGAAAAGGGCTGCCCTCAAACCCCCCCGGCTGGAGAAGGTCTATCTGGTAACAGAATCACAGAATCATAGAATCACTAG
>NW_010520799.1:0-381 GCF_000687285.1 Phaethon lepturus
ACGATGTCTCGTTTGCTGACGGTGCTGGCCAAGGGCTGCGCTGCAGCTGCCTTGCCCACGGCTTTGCAAGAGCTGCTCTTTTCGGGGATAAGCATCTTCAAGGGATGCCCAGACCCAGCACACGGCATTCCCCTTTGCCAAAGCTGTGCCATGCTTTTGCTAACTGACTGCTGGCAGTCGGGTCGGGCTGGAGCCAGGCTGATCCCTGGGCCAGGACCCCGTAGGTTCCCCTTCCCTCACCAGGGACCTGCCCCGGGCCCCGTGCACCTCTGCGGGTGGCGGTGAAACGCGAGGCCAAGCAGGGAGCCGGGAAAGCGCAGGCTGCCTTCACCGGCACCAGCGGGAGCCCCCCCTGCTCTGGCTCCCCCCGCCCGCCTGGGG
>NW_010520799.1:412-1560 GCF_000687285.1 Phaethon lepturus
TGGGGCTGCCGCCCTCCGACACGGGACCTGGGGGTCCCTCTGGCAGATGCTGGCACTGCAGCAGCCGAGAGGCCCTGCAGGAAGCCCAGAGCAAAATTTTTAATTTGGCATCACACTTCAACCTGCAATCTGAAAAAAATTAAAAAAAAATTACAAGATGTCAGCGTCTCCAAGCCTGCACAACCCAATGGCTAATCGCAGCTCCACAGACTGAGGGCAGCGCTTGGCGCCTGCCCTCGCGGGAGCCCACCACAGCTCCAGGGCTGTGACACTCACTGCCGGAGGAAACCAAAGTGCTGAAACTCAGTTCATGTCACACAGATGCAATGAGGAAGAAAGAAGGCCCCCTGCTTTGGACCCAGAAAACTTGGGAACCTGGGCAGATTTGAGTGGGAGTATCCAAAACGTGAAATTTCAAGCATCCTTCCTGTATGCCGGGCAGAGTAGTTGGACCATGTAAGAAACAGTCCTTTAAAAATTACCGAGATCTAAACATTTGAAAAGGTTTACCATTTAAAAATCTCCATGGAAAACTCTTTTTCTGGAGCAGCAGCGGTGGCAGTAGCTCTGCACTGTTACGGGGCAGAGTGGAGCCAGCAGCTTCCGAGCCACCCCGCAGCAACGAGCCTCGGGCCAGGTCGGCGAGAGGGAGAGAGGAAACCAGGCTGCTGCGGGCGCCCCGCCTGCAGTCTTCTCTGAAAAACTGTCTGGATACCCAGCCGGCCTAAAAGACACTACATTTGCACTACCACATCAGCAGATCCCGGACCCCTGCAGCTGGTTCAGGTTTGGGTTTCCCCTGGAGGGATCTATGCCCAGACCCAGTGCCCACCGCAGCCCTGTTCCCCAAGGAGCACGGCCAGCAGTGCCTTCCCAGCCCGGAGAGCAGCACTGAGGCTTTCTGAGGGGACGAATGACCCAGGACTGGCGAGGTTGTGGTCTGCAGCAGCCTTGGTGTCGACCTGAGTGTGTCCAGGGGCTGCGGCTCATCTCGTATCTGCACTCCTGGAGCCCTCTCAGCTGGTTAATTAGCGAGGGTGTCCCTGCAAACAGCAAATTGCGTTACTAGAATTCAGATTTTGAACAAAATCTAGGGAAAGTACATATTAAGTGCAATAAATTGTACTATTTCCAACAGCACATCCTGC
>NW_010520799.1:1589-3721 GCF_000687285.1 Phaethon lepturus
GTAGCTGCCATCAAATTTGTCAAAATCACTCCCATTTTGCCGCTCACACTTAG
The DNA here is from genome assembly GCF_000687285.1 of Phaethon lepturus. NCBI lineage: Eukaryota > Metazoa > Chordata > Aves > Phaethontiformes > Phaethontidae > Phaethon > Phaethon lepturus. The sequence continues at coordinate 1,643 of NW_010520799.1, forward strand.
TTGCTCTTGAAAGAGCTGCAGTTTGAGAATTACTGGCTGAAATGTTTTGAGAAAATAAAGCTAAGCAGTAAGGGGGGCTGTGGCACAGCAGCATGGGGCTCTGTGGAACAGAGCCAGCTCTCCCCGAACATGGGAAAGGGCTTTGCAGATGCTCCTATCTGCCAGCTTGTAATTAATAAATTATTGAGACAATCCTGAAACAAGCAGATGAAAAGGGTGATGAAAGATGCTAGTGGAAGACAGACAGCCCCACTGTTTGGAGAGGATCTAAGCTATCATGTCCAAAACCCATTTTAATCTCCTGCCATCAGAAAGCGTTGATCACTCGCGGCGCTGGCGAGGAGGGACGCAGGGTGGGGACTCCTGGCTCCATCTCCTCTCCCCTCACAGAGTGGAGACAGGCACTTTGCATCTCGCTGTTCGGGCAGAGCCAGCGGCGGTTATACCCAGCTCCTCCCCGTGGCTGCTCAGAGGCGTGGGGGCAACGGGGAGGACCCCCGGCCCCCCAAGCTGATGCCACCTGTGTTCAGGGCCAGGACAGGCTGGGGACACGATGGGATGGAGCGGGGCACACACGCACGCACCTGAGGAGCCCCAGCCACCCGCCAAACTGTCACAAATCCTCACAGCAGCAGCAACTTTAAGCAAAACACATGAATAAAGAAATTGAGCAGCAAAATCAAAGTACGTAACAGTCTCTTTAGCACAGCACCATCAAAAGGTCCCTTAGTAATTCTGATTATTTTTATTATTTAAGAAAAGACTTCTCTCTTTTTGACAGAAGGAGAGGAATGGGAAAAGCGGGATCACAAAATCAAAGCAGTTAGAGGTGAAGAGAGCTGATGGCTCAGCAAGGCTCCTGGCATCCTCCCTGCAGCGGAAGGGGTGGCGATGTCCCCTGGCACACAAAACACGGCCTTGCAGGGAGGAAAGATCTGCTTCCCTGTTCTCCTTTTTTTTTCATTTGAAACATGTAATTCAGCTGCAGGAAGATTTTCAACAGAATATTTTATATCTCATTACGTCTCAAAGGTAATGTTGGTGCCACAGCTGAGCTCCCAGTTTCTGCACTAGTTTACTCCAGACTTTACCCATAAATTTAGAGTTTTCTCAGTCCTCACCTGACGAGTCAGGGCTGGCAAGTGTTTCACAGGAATAACTGTTCTCCCACGTGTGTTGAGTGTTTCAGTCACACGGGCCACAAAATATACAGGACTGGGTGTCTGAACTGAAAGTGGGTTTCCTTTGCTGACTGCACAATTTCTCACATACATTACTCAGACGTAACGAGTCCTTAGCTCATTACCTGCCTGCTGGGCTCCCCAGGAAGTCCTGAGGGCCACGTCTCAGGGGAACCCACCAAGGGCTGTGGACCTGGCCCTACTACGGCCGCCTCCCCAGGGGTCCTCTGCCTCCCCAGTGGGGCTCCCCATTTCCACAGGGCAGTGGGAACCCGCTGGCATCTCCACAAGTCCCGTAGTAAACACAGTGCAGCATGAAATCCCTCGTTTCCAAGTCTATGGGGTGCTCTGCTACTGTGTGGCAGCAGGGACTAACCATGCACTTCATGCGTCTCCTACTCCATCCCAGCCCAGTTGCGGGCACTGCACTGCACTGCACCATGTTCCCCCCATTTCCTCATGGTTCGCTTTGCCACAAACTACATCTCAGGCCCCTTGGCCAGCTGCTGGCAGGAGATGGCCCAGGCCAGCAGTCCCCACACAGGGCACTTGTCCCCCGGCCCAGCCCCTGCAGCACACCACAGAGGTGTGGGTTTCCCGAGCGGCTCTGGGGCCAGGGCAGGGCCTGGGCATGGTCTAGCAGCCTCCCGCAGACCCCGCTGCCTGCCCCAGCCAGGGAGCCCCAGCAGCAGCTCCACACACACTGGTAGGTGTTTTACCACGAATGTAGCCGTGTGTCACTATGGTAAATCAAACTCCAGCAGGAGAAAGCAGCTACCCCAGTCAAAACAAGGCTTTACTGGTATAAAGGCATCTTCAAGGAGCTTCTGCCAGTGCAGCCGTGTCTACATTAGGACTTCTGCCAGCAGTTATGTCAACTGGGGACTCGGGGATTGCG
>NW_010520800.1:0-13333 GCF_000687285.1 Phaethon lepturus
GGGCGAGGTGCGGGGTAGTGCCGCGCCGCGGGCTGCCGCGGCGGCACGGGGACGTGCACCAGTGCCCAGCGGTATGTGCCCGCTGAAGCTGCCTTCGACGTGGTGAATCTAGATGGTTCCGGGGCCGGCCCTTCAGGCTGGGGGCTGATGAGCAGCTGTTTCCGTCCCTGGGCCTGGTGAGTAGTTTTGTTCAGCTGACAGACAAGTAGTTGGACATTTGTCACTGTTTCTGTGGAAAAAGTGGGCACGTTTTCTTGGGGTATCAAACGGGACATATGGCAGCCCGATTCCGTCTTTCATTAGATCTCGGAAATTGTGTCCTCCTGAGGCAATTAATTAGCATGGCGTTCTTGGCTGCTGATGTTTGCTTTCAGATTTCAGTGGCAACCAACTTGGCAACATTAATTTTGCGAGGATGGTCTAATGGTTTAGGGCATTAGCCGAGACCTCCACACAGCTTTCTCCAACCCCTCAGCTTTTATAGAGTTCCCTTATTTGTGCAGACGGGCCCCGTGGTCTCTGTCCATGTCCTAGCTCGCTCTTTGAAAAATAAAAGTAATAGCACTTTCCTGCTTCACAGGACAGGCGCATTACAGGTCACGCCACAACAGGGGCCAGGCAGCACCATTGCAGTCCTCTGCCTCCCCGTCTGCACACTGGAGGATGTATTCTGCAAAGCTTTTCTTTGATCTTTCCATGATTTAAGGCAAAGTCATTTACATTAGAAATTTGTCAACTGAAGACATTTCTATTTGTTTACTTTCAGTTTGCCCGCTGGAGATATCTACAGGCCGTACACACCTTTATCTGTAGAAAGGACATCTGTGGGAAAAGGCGTATTTCCCTATTTAAGTAAGCCATTTGATGTAGGCTCATATAGAAGATATACACCCCTCAGCTGGTGTCTTCCTTGTGTGATCATTTCCAAACTATATCCTTCCTAAACCAGCGTGACATACAGCAACACCACACACTTTTAACCCCTGAATACAATCCAGGGATATAATCTAGACTGTTTCCTTTGCTTTTATTACCTCAATTATATTTACAATGTTATATTTACAATGGCTGAAAAATAGTGTTAGTTACAACTACAAAAAATGTCATGCCTCTCTCAAAGGGAGATGCAAGGAAAATATAAAATATCTAGCTGGTACAGTTATAAAGTGAATAACACATGCCCCATGGGGAAGAACACACGCTCTTCTTTGGTAACCACTAAACACTAACATAGGGCTGAACTTTCCAGGGGAGAGGAGAGGAGGAACCTATTCCAGTGCACCAAAATGCTAGTGCCATTTTATAGATGCATTGGTTAGCACTATTGCACATAAGTAGTTGTGCATGTAGGAGCTCACTTAAGAGGTCATTACTGTATGTGATTTGAACTCACAAAAGGCATATTACAAAGCTGTTTGAAACAGATGTGCTCTACTCTCCATTTAAAACAAAATCGTCCGTGGTGTTAATTTAGGTAACCTCTGCAGTCACTAGAAGACAATCGCACACTTTTTACACATGTATGAAAGGAATTAGGCAGAAGAAGAAAATGAGAATACCACTAAGCAGTAGCTGCAATGTTTGCTGCTCCTTCTCATTTAAAAAGAATGAGCAAATGCAAAACATTAAATGTAAGTTGTCTATTTTCACTTGATGTAGCTAGGACTTAAACCCTCTGGGATTGAACTTTGTTTTCATACCTGCCAGACAAACCTCCATTAATTAAAAACAACAAAAATACAAGCCGGAGAGCTGAATAATCGTAGGTGAATTTATCCTATATAACCAATGTATTCACACCATGCTCTTTTATACTGTGTGCTACTACCCCTTATTAGCCCATGTTATCATAATGCAGCGCTACTTCAGACTCCCTTATTCCTCCCATCAGCTCAGGCACAGTGATCCACTGCCACATACCCAGCATTCAACCCCCAGCGCTCTGACTGTCAAACCATGTCTTTCACAGACCACCGGGAAGGATTTTGCAGAACACCAGCTGAAAGACACTTATTGTGCAACTAATAAGGAAGGTTTAAATACCATTAAAATTCTGACTTGTACTTTAAAATGCCATGAAATTCTGAATTAAGGCTCTGCCTTGCATCCCTGGCTGCACAATTGCACCTAAGTACTGCCTTAGTAGTAGTCTTTACAGTGTAGTAAGATCACAGGCTGCCTGCAGCAGCTGAAACGCGCAGCCACTTTGGACCGCTACAGCTTTTTGCTCAGGCTCCTGACGGCTTCCTTGGGAGCCTGATCACCATTAAGGCTCGAGAGGAAGGCACTGAGTAAGAAGTTTAAGCTTGGAATTACTCTGATGGTTTTACCTCAGCCTCTCATGTATTGCTGTCTTCGAAGTCATAGCAGCTCCATGCTCCACTATTTAGTCTAGGCCTCAGAACTACATTTGCTCTTAAATTGTTGTCAGGTGATGAAGGAGAAAGTAAAATGATAAAATGTTGACTTTTTAAGCCATCTGTTTTAAAAATTAGGGGGAAAACATACATAATATTTCAAACTGTTCGTTTGAATCACTGATATGAAACAATTTGGTGAATAGGTATCATGTTTATAGGATGGGACCAAGGATTTTCAGTTGACACATGGCTGGTGTGATAGAATCTTAAGATTTGCTACATGGATGGGAGTATATGTTTGAAAATTAAGAGCCAAAGAAGCTACATAAGAAAAATCCTTATGATCAAAAATTGAAGAGCACTGATCTACATTATTGACTGACAGTTGTAAACCTTTCATTTTACAGGACAGTTGCTTCCTAATTTGTACACAAAAATCTTCAAAACCATTGGATCTTTTCTTTACAGGTTTTAAAAGTGTAATTAACTACATATGGCATAAATATTGTTTAGATGTTGAATACAGGGCTAGATTAAGCAATACCAGCATAAGAAAAAAAGGCCCGATACTACAGTGGAATTGCTTACGTAACCAACAGCTAGCCTGGAAGCCTGGAAAGAGCTGCTCTCATGACAAAAGTCCATGCATGATGTAAACCTCTTTTTTTGGTGATGGTGGTTTAGTAACTTCCATTGCAGGTGCGTATTGCATTTTTAATTGATTCCTAGCAGCACAACCTGTATCCTTCACTGATACTCATCCATTTCACAAGGCTATTGGCTTTCAACATATCTTGTTAGATGTTACGACAAGACAGATTTTTTGGCACAGATTGATGTCTATTGATATTACATTAGTTCATCAAGGCTACAAATCACACTGCATTGCACTACATTTCACATTTGCTGTATCATGACAAGAGGTTTATAATATTCACTCTGGGGCACATAAAGTGCCTGCTACCCATTCCTTGGATAAATAATTTAAGAAATTGTTGGGAAATCATACCTAATTAGTAGGATCTGCACTCAACAAGTGCCCTTTGATTTAAATTGTATTTGTATTTTGATAGGTATTGATTTTATGAGTAGGAGGGATGAATAATACATTTTGCATTTCTCCACTGTTCACAGCAATAATCTAACAGAAATAATGGAGGAACACTCCTGCGATGGAAGCTGCCTCTTTGGGGACCATCATGCCTTTCCCTAGAAAGCCCATGGGGCAGCTAAAGGCACTCCTAAACAGTGCAAAGTGGCTTGATCCCTTTTTCTTCCATTGATCTGCCGTATCATCCTGGACGAATCACACAGCCTCTCAAAGTCTCTCCATTTCCATCTGTAAAATGGAAGCAGAATGGTTCCTCATCCATCCGCAAACGGCCGTGAGACACAGGGAGACAAGGAAGAGCCACATCCGAGCAGGTGTTATTCAGGTTCTGCCTGGCATTACCACATGGAGCATGGGGCACAGGGCACCAGCAGGTGAGTCTTTCTGTGGGCACAGGAGAATCTCGTTACACGTACTGGGACCCATGGTGAAACCGCATAGCTCCAAGAGCAGCACGGCAGAGGCAGGCATCACCCAGCACACTCGAGCCCAACCTTCTGTGCCTGCTGCCAGCATTAATGTTCCAGTTATTTTGGCTACTCGCTTCCCCGGGTGCATTGATGAAACAAGGTTAATTCGGTTTTCTTGATTGGATGTTTCTCCAGCAAGAAGAGTGAACAAAGTGTAGGTTGTACCATGGACCTAATCCAGGTAACACACGCAGGCCGGTATCTTCCCGAGGCAATGGCCACTGGGCATGCAGGTATGCAGGTCTGCTCGTCTGAGCGGCCACGTGTGAGGAACAAAAACAGGCAAAAACATCTCTGAGATTGAAAACAAATTAGAATATCTATAGGTATTTACAAACACCGGTTTCCAGCATCCCAGCAGCTATAACAAATGCAGACTCTATGAGATAGCCATAATTAGAGAAAAGCTTTATTTTTTTTTTCACCCAGTATGCCAGCTCTGGTTAGAAAGGAAAACTGTAGCCTCAGCGGTGCGGCACAATAAACCACGGCATCAAAGCAAGCATCAAAGTGGCCCCTTGGTTGCTGGCAAACAGTACAGTTATAAGAAAAGAGACAATGAAAATATAATAAGTAGAAATAGCAGTTTTTTCCCCATAATATAAGCACCATAGACATTCTTTCAATACAAAGAGAAGCAGGATCAACAGTGACAGCTTTAAATTTGCCAAGTATCATGGGAGGACTGTAAAATACATCCTCCCCAAACCAAGTCAAAGGAGCAGAATGAGCCAAGATATTCTTCTCAGAACAAAGACATCCCTTTTCAAAGGTCTCAGACAGTTAGCAGGCTTAAATTATTTTTGTTATTATCTCTGTCTCACTCCAGCAATATATGCTGAAATAACTTAGCACCTGTTTATGTAGGAATATGCACCTTAAAGAAAAAATTCCCAAGTAGGCAACTGGGAGCCTGGACCGTGCGACTCCGCAGTGGAGGGGTCTCTGTCACATGCATGAGCAGATGATTTGTACGCGTTTGGGCCCTCAGTCTCTCACAGGGGAAGATTTAAATAATGTGTGGTGGATTTCTTTGTGATGTTTCTCCTTTTTTTTTTTTTTTTTGTTAAATATTTTACATTCTTTTGAAAGTATTACCTGTATGTTAAGGCCTATATTCATATAACGGTGAGTGACATGTAATTTCTCTGTCTCGCCTTTCTAGTTCCAGGCAGATTTAGAGAAATTGAGGCCTGGCAACACACAGCTGAGGTGCACAGGAGCACACAGCTGAAAGCATAAGAATGGGGCTGTTTGAACATCTTTTTCTTCCTTTTCTCATTAAAGTTTCATCTGAAGACTTTTTGTGGGAGCCTTAGCCAGTAAAACAGCACTCGTCACTTTTAGGTTCCCAAGCAGCAGTGCAATAGTGGCACAGGGGAGAACACGTATCAGAGAGACACAGTCTTTCTTATGCCTGCTGTGCCCTCCCAGATGCAATAATTCACCCTCTTCACTCTCTTTTCGTAAGAGACAAGCAATATTAATTATCCTGAAGTAATTTTTAGGAGGATGAATACTGGAGAAGTTCATACTTATTTCACAAGATATTCTGCTTTCCGAGTAAAATGCAAAGTGATTGTAATAAGTTTCATTTTAAGGCAATGCCAGATACCTCCTGGGTAACCATTTAGCAAAGTCCAATTCGGGGTGAAGCCAACATGAGAACCATATACGCTTTTATGAATGCTGAAATGGTCCACGAATCTCAAAAAGCATTGCACGCTCTGTTTTATAAATCTTTTATATGTTTTTCTTCAATAAATACATATATTTTGCTTTTTGAATCTTGGGACCCCTTTTGAGCTGCGCAGCTTTTAGAATCTTGATAGAAAAGTAGCAATGTGAAACCAAAAATAAATGCTTTTAACAAATGGGGAAAGTCTATATTTCACCAGGGAAAATGTGATTTAAAATAAAACACAGGTTCCTGCAACATCTAAACTCTGCATATTTTCTGCAGAGCATGCCACAGCTATTGATATGCTGTTGGTTTTATATGTCCCAGGATGCATGAATTATTACTGTCATTTGACATTTTATATTCCTAGTTCCATAGCCTATAGCTACACTTACTGTCAGCTGTGGCAGACTATACCAGACCTCTGGCAATGCCTCTTATTGATCAAGCACTGCTCAATGTTTGCCTGCTCAGTAATGCAAAGACATTCTAATTCTCTAAGACAGAAAACACACAAGTAACTGTGTTTGGAATTTCTAGGCCTTTTAAGAGACTCAAGACACAAAACACAGATTAGAGATACCTTCTCCCCCATCAGGAAGCAAACAGATAGTTGTCGTATGAGCTTCAGGTACACTAGAAAAAAGTGCATTGCTCAATAATGCTAAAAAGAAAAGCTGGCTGGATGCTGACAAACAGTGCCGACATGCATACTGGTTACGAAAGGGACCTCGGGAATGAAAGACACATTCTACTGAGAGTCAATGGGCTTGCGGTGACAGGTTTATTCTTAAAAAAGGACCTAGCTAAAGTGAGTAATACAGAGATCCCAGTAGCAAAAAACCTGTGTCAAAGGTGTTTGTGCTTATGAATTTGAAGGAAGATAAACTAGCTCAATGCTTACTTGGGTGAAATTGCCTGAAGACCGTAAGAGCGTGAGTTTATGTAAATAATAATATAGACATTGCAAATCACAGGGCAGCAGAGAATACCATGACCGTCTGTGAAAAGACCCAGCGTGGCAGTGACGGGTTTCTGGGCACAGCACACACGCACACTCCAGCACCCACCCGAGTCAAAGGGAAGGTGACCTACCCTTGGTGCCGGACAAGTCCTGTTGGGCACCGCAGCTCGTCGCAGCGGCACACCAGCCTCAGGCCCTGCTTCGAGGAGCTGTTTTACCACCTGCGCCCTTCTACCAGCCCACACTCTTCCCCTCCCTTCGGTGCTGCCTCCTCGGATTTCTCTCTCCTCCTTCCAGGGAGCAGCCATGGCCCCAGCAGGCTTCAAAGCGGCCGCAGCTTTGCTCTCCAGCACAGCCCCTCAGGTGGAGCGGGTCAGCAGGCAACGGGGAGACAAGAAACACAGCAGGGAGAAACCAGGCGGGGGGTGGCACGTCAGTGCAGAAACTTTGACCCCTTCCAACAAAACCAGCTTTATTTCACATATATTAAAAAAACCCCAGATTTCCAGGTTATAGCTGCAAATAATGTCATTGTCAATGAGGCTTGTTAGCCACATTTTTACCTTTATTAGTTACACCTTTATTTTGCATTTATTTTCTTAAAATGTATTCGCTCCTTTGCACCAGTGGAGCTGAGCTGGATTCACCTGATGCAAAGACAGGGAGACCAAACCCTCAGCTGGAGTAAAAGTGCCGCTGGGGAGCTCCTGGGGCGTGGGGGGCTCAGGGCTGGGGACCCCTCGCTGCCCCGCCGCGCGTCTGGCTGCGGTCTGGGGGACGAGAGCAGCAGGTGCCCTGGGCGGAGGCGTGCAGGGGCCATGCTGATGCCCATCGCTGTGTGCTGGGGACCCCTCCTGAGGGGTGAGAGACACCGCTGTACGTGGGGGTGGTGACAGCTGCACCACGTGTGCAGGGTTTGCTTGTGTGTGCACACCGGTGTGGCCACGTCCACCTGAACAGGTCAGGTGTGACATCTGCGGGATGCTGACCACAGGGGCTCCTCGGAGGGTCACCCAGGTGGGAGAGCACTGGGGGCGATGGCCGAGCCCTGCCAGGGATGCGCTCCAGGTCTGCACACCCTCAGCAGAGTCCTCCCGCAGCTGCAACTGCCCTGTGCAGGGGCAGCCGGGAGCCAGCTCCATCTCTGACCCACCCATCACAGGTGTTTGCCTCAGTCATGACGTCAGCCAAGGGAAGGGACCCACTTAGCTTGTCCAGCCTGAAGCACCAGAGGATTTGCACAAGGCCAGCTCGGCTTCTCCCCTTAGCCTTGTGGCTGCCCTGCCTTGGGGTGTAGCCTGCAGGGGAGCATCCTGGTCTTCTGCCCTGGACCACCAGCCAGGTCATGTGTTACACTCAGGGCACCAGGGCTCACGTGTTCCTATGGCTGGTTGCTCAGGGACCAAAATACTCCAGTAACACCCCATCAGCGTTCCCTTGGCCAGGATCAGCTTTAATGTGCTTGTGTGGTGAGCAGCCCACCTGGCATCTGACAGCACCCTATCCCAGCGGGTTGTGCCTCCCTGGGTGGGGCAAGGGCCTTTCCCTGCTCCAGAGCCCCACTGCACTCTACTTTCAGGGCAATGCAGATCTTGAAACTGAACCCTGCAGTCCATGCCTGTGCTGATTGTGGCTTGGCTCCTCGCCTTCACTGCAGAGACAGTGGCTGCAGCACCCTCCTGGCACACTCTGCTACTCTTCGGTACAGGGCTTCCCCCCAGCTATTGCTTTTTGTCCCACCGTTCTGAGTGCAAGAGTGAGGCTGAAGCATGGAAAAGGGTTTTTCTGCTTGCATTGCACCTTTCTCCTCACTCTCTCCCCTTGTCTGATCCTCCTGCTTCCCTCGCCCGCCCCACCAGTGTTACTCCCACCCAAGGGGCCCCCAGTGTCTTTGTTTCCCTGCCGCATCTCTTGGGAAGCGTCATCGGGTCATGAACCATTTCCTCCAAACATTGACTGCATCTGCTGCCTTAGCACAATGATAGAGTTGCTTACATGGTCCCAACCTGCTGCAACGAAAAGTCACGCTCCTTCAATTTACCCGGTGAGTTTTTATTATCACTTGAAATACAGCGGCACAGCTCTGCACCTGTAACGTCTTCAGTCACTTAATGGCACAGCTACAGAGCACGATTCCAGTTGAGCTCAGCTGAACACAGAAGGTGACTTCTGCCGCTGGAGCACTTTGTCATCACGGTAACATGGGCTGGTAGGGCAGGCAGCATTTGACTAGCGTAGCCTCTTACCTAGACATCCTAAGGGGGGAGCACGGCTGCACACAAGCTAAACCCTTGCCAACAAACAAAAATGTTTTGCTTTGCCAAAACATTATAATGGTGATTTTGTTCCTGCCTTTTGAAGGATGGGATTTAATTGACAGAACAATTCAGCTCCTCAGCCAGCTTGAAGAGAGCTGGTTAATGACGGAGACAACTGGCCTTCACACGGTCCCACCAGCCTCCTTGATGGATAATGCCTCTTTGGTTGACTTCTGCCGGGGAGGAACCAGTTTCCTGCTTAGCCCCTGGAAACGGTGGAAGGTGCAAACTTCAGGCTAAAGGCAGCTCTTGGCTGCTTCATGAGGCTCAGCCCACTGGCCTCACATTCCTGTGGTCACATCTGGCAGAGCCACTATTCTGGAACACGCAAACCAGCCCCCAAATTCAGACACCCAGTCACGACAAGGACAGGGAGGGAGTTTCTGCTGCAGTTCATCATCACCAGGGTCAGCCAGAGCCCCAGGCTGAGGGGGGCGGTCAGAGAGGCTGCCGCAGGCACTGGCAGGACCCCGCACACCCAGAAATGGCACAGATTGCATGGCCAAAAGCAAACTTCGGCTCTCTATAACACAGTGCAACATGTATATAGTTTTAGAAATACACATTTACACACATGTTCAGCTACACAGCGTATACACATATGTATGGGTGTATGTATAGGCACACATGCAGGTAGTCCTAAATTTTCAGTAAAGAAAGAATGTATCATATGTGCCTATGCAACAAGATCACAACTCCTGCAGATAGTTTATCAACAGAAATGGGAATTTTTCAGTTCTCCAAATCATTGCTTTTGAATCTTTCAGTGGCTCATGCAGTTTGGGAAGAGGCAAATTTCAACTTTTTGACAGTGCAGTTACTCAGTGAGAAGAGCTTAACTCCCATGATGGTTTCCTCTGAATCCTCATATGAAGAAACAAAATGTATTCCATTTCCACAAACGCTAGAGGTACTGTTTTTAATAAAATAAAATGTCTTTAAATAGAATACATTATATCATTGAATTTAATTCTAAAGATTAAAAACATTTACTGCCTTCCCATGATCAATAATTGATTTTTTTAAGGGGCTGTTACTTTCATTATAAATATATAAAAGCAATCCAAGCTACTAAAAACATGTATACAGACACATTATAAAAGCAAAACTACTTTATATCCAGCAGGTAAAAAAGAGACACAAACAGGTCTGAGACCTTGCAGGCATAAGTATTTCAGACAGACTAAAAAAATCTCTGGAAATTGGAGACCATAATCAAGCCCCTTAGCAGACCATTGGGTAAACCACTGGTGGAGCGGAAAGTTGGAAGGGTGTGAGCGGTGCCTGCTTTGCCCAGGGGCTGTTTGCCTGGCACTCACAAAGCCAGAATGGTTTGGTAGGTGGGCTGCAAGCGTTCACATCTCCTGTTTGCGATGTGGTAACGCTTCAGCTGGCGGCAGAAAACAGGAGACACCTTCCTCCTCCGCCTGCAGCCAGCTGGGCTTTGTTCCTCTGTTTCCACCCTTCTCGGCTCCACTCCATCCCTCATCCAAGCTCCTCAAGATTACTATTACTCCAGTCTTTAAATCAATTTGTGTTAAACCGTTGCTGTTGTAGATGCTCTTTCTGTCTTCCTGCCGCTCAGTAGGAGGCAGACTTGGTGGTGCCACCCTAACTAATGAAGGTTTATTTAAGGAACAGCTCAAACCCATTAAAAACTAGTGGCTTGATCCCACAGACCTGTACTCAAGCCCAAAACATCACCCCAGATCGATCACTGTGGTGTCTAATAAAGTGCTGTTGGCAGACCTACCAACGCAGTCTCAGACACATCTTTACATACATTAATTGCATTAAATTATTACTACTGCACCAAGTTGTCTTCTGGCCTCATTACATGTTGAAATTGCAGGAGCTGCTTGGGACTTGGCCCTGCACTCCTGACGTTTGTGAAACTCTCCATCATCCGCACAGTGTCACCCCGAGTCAGCCACTGCAGTCAGGCTCACACAGCAGCTCATAAGCATAACTGTATTTTTAACATCCCAGAAACCATTACTGCGTCATCTCCCTTTATGGTTTTCCCGGAATATTCTTTTTATTCTCTGGTTCGTACAAAATGCTGCATCTAGAATGTTAACTCTCCCTGTGCAGGCTCGATGAGTTATTCCTGCCCAGAGAGGAACGCGTAGCCTCCCTCTTAAACATAACATATTGATTTTAAAATTGCTTTGATGTCTTGGAAAGCGATGCACAAATTGGGATCGGTGCATTTATCAGAGCTCTGCTCTTTGTGCGAGGGCAGCTGATGTTTCTGATTACCAGAAGACAGCGTACTGGTCTCCCCAACACACAAGGTAAAGATTTACGGAAGATGTGCTTTTAACTCTTGTTCAGTCCATGTCCCGAATTCATTCTTAACAGGTTGGAGTCAAACTCCTTCAAATCTCATCTTAAACCTGGCTTTTTATGAAGACTTAGTCTCATTGACAAGTCCACTTTCACTGTCAGTAGTAGGGCAAAGCCCCTCCGGTTGCTCTTTTGCAAGGACGCTATTAGTTTACTCCACATTGAAGTTGATTAGGCTTTGGCTTTTTATAAGGTAGCAGCAAGTAATTGCATGGGAACGTCTGTTTTCATCATCCCCATCTCTAATTGTAAGAGGGCACAATGAGAGCAGAGATAGTCTATTAACACCTTGAAAAAAAATCTTTGGGCTCTGATAAGACTGCATTGATCTGAGTCACCTGGTTATCTCTGAATCTTTGTATGAAAGCACTGAACATGTATTTTATTTTAAACACTTAGCTCCTCTAAATAACAATAACTGATTTTTTCTTTTTGACAGTAACAAGACACATCAGATAGCTCTTCTTTTAGAAAAAAGAGGACCTACAGCCCAGTATGTCGCCAGGTAGAACATTACTTCATCTTTTGTCATGCTTTTGTAAATGATAAACCTGCTGAGCTTTAACCAGGAGCTGGTGCTTACTCATGTTCCTTGTAGACCCCACGTCGTCTGAAGAAGGATGGGCATTCAAGCGAGCCGGTGACCAGCAGCGGCTCTCCAGGCCAAGCCGTGGGGCGGCTGTCGGGCACCACAGAGCCGTGCAAGCCCTCCCGCTCCAGCCAAGGTGAGAGGGAGAAAACCTACTGGAGACAGCGCAGGGGAGGTGGCATTTGTTTCAAAAAAAACCCCACAAACCTCCAAATCACATTGAGCTCCTGCCTAAGGAATACACTGAAAGATTAAGACTGAGAATTATTGCTGAGCTTACTCATGTTTATCCATCTTCCCTTTGTTTTCATTTTTCTACTCCTTTTTCCTCTCTCTTCCTTTTCATTCCCTTGTCTCTCATTGATTCTTTCTTTCCTGCTTTTTCCTATTTCTCCCCTTCCTCTGTTATTTCCATTCATTCTTTTCTGTGTTTTTCCTCTTCTACCTCTTCTCTTTGCTCAGGTGCCCTGTCCCTCTCGTCTGTTCCCTCCAGGAGAGGAGAGGTGGGCACTGCTGTCATTCAGTGCTGATTCCTCACCTTGCCTAGGATAAGCAACAAAAAAAAGAAAGGATATAACAAGTATTTTGTTTGAAAATTGTCACAGGTCCTTTAGGACCCTGATACAATCCCTCCAAAAAAAAAAAAATCAATGGCAGTTTTTAATATGCATCAGATCACAACTCAAAGGTACTGCTCCTTGAGTAGGATAATGAGTCAGCCAGTTCTAGAAGTTGTGGGATATGGGAAACATTTTGCCAGTTATTTGTGGATGATTCTGCAACATTAATCACAACCATTATTTAGTAAGCTTTATCACACGGACTTTGCCTTTATTCAATCCCCTTCTCTTTACATACCTATTCAAGCACTGAAAATAAAGACATCTATTTACTTAAGCACATCTTTCTGATCATTTTTTAAACGTAGTAGACACTGATTTTCTGCCTTAAGTCACACCAAGGACAAGGCAATAAGACCTAATAAGAGCTTTCACAAAAACATTGGATGTACTCTAACCATCCACTCTACTATCGCATTTTTAATACCAGGTAGTATTTTACACCTCAGATTTAACGCACACAGAATAGTTGCAAGTACAGCCACATTTGGATAACAACATTTAGAAGCATGAAACTACAAATGTACTGAGGGGTTTTTATGTGCTTCCTTATAGTATAGAAGCTGCTGCTCTTTGTCCCCCACATCCTTTGTGTCAGAAGCAGCACAATGCTAATAAATCTCAAATATATTTTGAGATTCATAGCAAGGGCTCCAACGCCCGGGTGGAATTGATAAACGTGCCGGGCTAGAGCACAGAAGCACAAGGAAAGGTCTCACTGCCCTGTTAGCGGGCACCAGAAACAGAAGCAGCTTTGCTTCCCTGCCCGGGACGCGGTCCCTGACACCCGCAGTTCTGGCTGGACCGGAAGGGAACCAGCTTCCCGCGCTTGCCGGCGCGGGCCTGGGCAGCACCGCGCCGCTCGCAGCCG
>NW_010520801.1:0-1430 GCF_000687285.1 Phaethon lepturus
GGGAGTTGTTCGCTTGGGCCGAAGGCCCGGCAGTCGAGGGCACGCCATCTGACCCCCTCTTCGCTTCTAGGTTTTTCCAGGTGTATAGCGCGCGGGCTGTCGTCCCCCCAGCCATGCCCGTGGACCTGGCCATGCGGCTCTGCCTGAGCCACTCGCCCCCCATCCGCAAGCTGCTGAACTCCTGTGAGGAGCTGCGGGGCAACAGAGGGTGCAAACCCCTCCGATCCTGTCTCAACCAGAAGCTGAGTGCAGAACCTGAGCCCGAGCAGCGAGATAGCACTAAGAGCTCCAAGGGCCAGAAGAAAAAGAGAGTTGTGTTTGCTGACATGAAGGGACTCTCGCTGACAGCTGTCCGCTTCTTCTCAAAGATTGAGGAGGACCTCTGTGATTTGCAGCATGCCCTGTCTGACCTCGCCTGCTTCCGACCTAGGCTGCGGGACTCACACCCAGAAGCGTGCAGGTATGTGCTAGACTTCCCACAGCCCTCTGCGGACTACATGGCTTTCCGCAGCCGCCTACACAGCAACCTTGTCTGCCTGGAGAACTGCCTGATCCAGGACCATGCCCTGTCAGGGACAGTGAAGGTCAGAAACATTGAGTACGAGAAGAAAGTGATGGTCCGCATCACCTTTGATGGCTGGAAGAGCTTCCGGGACATCTCCTGCCAGTACATGCATAGCACGTATGGCTCAGCTGACACAGACACCTTCTCTTTTGAGCTTGCCCTGCCCAAGCCATCTGTCTCCCACAGGGCCACAGAGTTCTGCATTTCCTTCCAGTGCGGACGGAAGACACAGTGGGACAACAACCATGGGAGGAACTACAAGATCTGCCATGTGGGCATGATCCGCCCTCCCTCCCATGCTGTGAAGAGAGCCAGTGGGGCCTGGAAGCATCTTGGCACCTCTCAGGCTGCTGCCTTGGTCCTTTCTCACTTGCAGACCTGGCGGTGCTTGGAGACCCAGGCTCCTTATTGGTAGGAAAGAAGTGTGTGGAGAGGTGTAGGTCCCTTCCATGTCCTGACTGGCACAAGGGTCTTTGGGGAGGGGTCAGCTGCAGAAGATGCTGCTCACAGTTTTGTTAGCTCCTACATGTGTCTGGCCTGCTGCAGTACGAGCAGTTGCTGGTCTCCGCGGAAGCTTCTTCACTGCTGGCTCCTGCCATAGAGGCTGGAAGTTACTGCTTGGTGTAACTCCTGCCTGTAGGTTCTCGAGGCAACACTTGCAAGAGTAGGGGAGAGACAAAGGAACAGTGTGTTCTGCAGACTGCGTCCATGTCTGTCAGCTGCTTCAGGGAGGAGCCAGCCATGTGAACTGTGGAGGTCCTGGTGCTGCCTAAGTGCCTTGTGTGGAGCTGCTGAGGAGGGGGCCCCCCCACCCACTGCGCCTGGGGCCTCGGCAGAGCTCATGCTCTTGGGCTGCCACAGCAGC
>NW_010520802.1:0-301 GCF_000687285.1 Phaethon lepturus
GCCGCAGGCAGGAAATGCCGGCAGCCTCCAGCGCAAGCCGGCGTGTCCCAGGCCGCGGTCGGAGGTAGTGTGAGGCCAGCTTGTACATGCAGGGCAGCCCCCTTCACCGAGGGGGGGCCTTTCTCTCTCCCCTCCTGTGTCCCGCTCTGCCCATGCAGCGGAGGGATGCCCGAGTACTCCCAAGGCTGGAGAAGCTTGCGTGCGTTCCTCTGCGTACGTTCCTCTGCAGCCGCCTGCCCGCGGCAGGCAAGGGCATGAATGTTTAATAACACTGACATTGGAGAGGGGGAGGGGGGCGGGG
>NW_010520802.1:334-1766 GCF_000687285.1 Phaethon lepturus
TTGCTGTGCGCTGTGGAGGTGGCAGGCTGGGGTTTGACAGTGCCTCCGTGTCCGTCGGGGTGGATGCAGAGGGCACGTTGTCGAAGAGCGTGAAGGGAGGCGGAGATACCTGGAGCACGAGAGGAAACTGAGCAGAAATGCAAGCGACAAGTAGTTGGGCAGGGGTGGGGCGGTCCTGGCAAGGAGGACTGTTTCCTTTTCTCAATTTCTGTGGAGTCTTCGTGGCAGTCGGCCGAGGTGCTCGGCACCTCTGGCAGGAGAGTGCCATCAGACCTGTGTAAACGCACGCACGTCTTGGGAGACTGGGGCGCGGCTGAGCGAGAGCTGGGTGAAAACCAAGGGAGCAGAAGCGAGAGCAGAGCCTGAACACACAAGTAGAGCCTGTGGCTTTACTCAGACGGTCGCCCTCGCTGGAGCATGCAGGACAGATGGGTCTAGCCAGGCAGCTGTGTGTTGATGCAGGCGAGTCTGGCTGCGTCAGCCCAGCGTGCCGGGCTATGAAGTGCCCTGCTTCTTTGCAAAACAGGTCTGCCCCTGAGATGCTGGGGGAGAGGCTTTTCCCCCAGCTAGAGATTTGTGTGGTTGAGGCGTTGCACACAGCAACGCCTTTTCCTCCTCGGGAAAGGAGGCTGCGTGTGTGGGAGTGCGGGTAGCAAGCGCTAGTCCAAGCTACCAGCAACACAAGTCCTTGTCGCGCTGGCAGATGGCGCAAGGCAGCAGCTCGCTAACTTTTCCTATTGTGACCCCATTTACAGACTGGTGATTTCGAGTGACCCCCAGATACTAACAGAGACATTGAATAAAACTGAATTTGTGTCAGGCTTGTGACCTCCTGAAAACTCTCCTGCTCTCTGCTCTGCGACTCGCTGACGCAGGGCTCGAGTGTCTGCAGTGACCAATCTTCCAGGAGTCCTTTGGAGAAGAAGGTACCGAGTAAATAAGTCGAAGGGAGGGATTACGCCATTCCTAGTTCTGCCTTCCTTTAAGGCTGTAGTAGCAGGGACTGTTGATGTCGTGACTATCTTGTTATTGCCTGGTGCGATGCACCACACACTCGCGGGTGCTCTGTCTGCATGGTAGCTCGGGGGCTGGCACCCATGTGCTGTGCACTGTTCCTGCTGTTTGTGGTTGCACATGCTCATGCACGCCCGCAGAAAGCGTGTCTGCCCCGGCACCGTCTCCGACGCTCGTCGCTGGCGTACGCACATGAAGATTTGCCCGTCTGCGATGTGCATTTGCCTGTGCATGCGTGCACGGCACGCGCTGTACATGCTGAGGCTGCTCTGGGGGTCCGCTTTGGCAGGCAGGGGCTGGGACCTGAGCAGCGCAGGCCACCTGCGGTCAGCGGGCTGTGGACAGGCTGGCGGAGCAGAGTGCGTCCTTGGCACGGAGGGGGAGCCGAGGAATGCGACCGCAGCGGCCAGACAGCGCC
>NW_010520803.1:0-1375 GCF_000687285.1 Phaethon lepturus
GAGGGGAGCGCAGCCTGGAGCTGGTTTGCGCTGCCTCTTCGGGACCAAACTCTGGAGCTGTCGCTGAGGGAGTTGCAATAGGAAAGATGTCAAATCTCCCTACATAATGAGAAAAAACATTACTTAAAAAAAAAAAACAAAACAAAAACACCGCCAAAACCCAGCAACTCTTCCTGTGCCAGATGCTGGTACCATTTAGAAACAAGACTGAAAACTGTTAGGTGGCACATCTCTCATCAATTATAATTTGGTGATTAGGTGTACTTGGTAAAACTAAAAAAAAAAAAAAAAGTGAATCTAAACTTCTGTTCTTCCAAATTTCAATTTTCAGTGTTGGAGATGTGCCAGTTGACTCGTTAAAATTGCACTGTTCCCGGTATGGAATAATACAAAATGCTTGACAGTTATTTTGTCAAAAAATGAAATTTCCTTCTACTTTGCATTTCCTTGGGGTGAGAGGGTTCATCTTAATGTGCATACTGAGTTTCAGCATTCCCAAGCAAACACTGAGAAATCTGAATGCAGATTTCTATATTTGGATATTCAGTCACAGTCGGCCTCTCTGACTTTTTCTTTAAGAATAGACTTTAGGTGTTTATATCACAAATTTTTGCAGTAATAACCTTATCTATCATTATTGGAATTATTTTTTTTTTTTTTGCAAACTTGTTTGTGAGTAACTGCACTTTTTTTTATGGCTGTTTAAAAAAAACTGTTACAGTGCAGTGATGACCAGAAACTTTCTGAACTGTTCTCCTCATGGTTCTCTTCTTTAACTTTAAAGAAACTATGGCTGAGAGTGCATGTAGAACATAACTTGTTTCTGCTTACATCTGGCAAGTATGGGACAAAAGCAATAGCAGTGGGGTGGTGGAAGGGCTAGAGAGCATAATGCTTTCTAAGAGGCCTTTAATTCTTGGTAAGCTACTTCTGTGGTTGGATCATTAGTTTAATAATTAAAGCTTCTTTCTATATATGCATGAATGTTATTTTTACTAGTGCCATTCCAAACTTAAACCTTTCTCATTCATAGCAAGTTCAAACCATGTCACTGTTCTTCCATGCTGTCTGTCTTCTGGCTCTTGTTGCCGTGCTGGGGACTCAAGGTCCTCTGGGGAGTTCAGGGCACAGCCGCTCACTCACCGGCTATAGCTGACTGCTCCAGTCTCCTCCTGATGCTCTCCCTCCTAAGAACTTGATTCAAAGTTTTATCCTGCCTCATAGTTTCAATCTGAGTTGGGATTTGATACTCCTTTTCCATGTCAGCATGGTAGATAATGAAGATGAAGCTCAGTATTACTTACTGAGTGGTATGTGGTAGGGTTTAGCTGTCCAGTGTTACAGAATCACAGAATGGTTTGGGTGGGAAGAGACC
>NW_010520804.1:0-15799 GCF_000687285.1 Phaethon lepturus
GATCCTTGTATTCTTCGTGAGTTGCCTGCCCATTGTAGCCCAGATATCATAGTGATGAGAACTAAATAACACACAGATGTGTCCTACACATGTACATACACTCTTAAAAGTACACTTTTAGTTACTACAGCTCAACACATCTGGGCTAAGCTTCTCTTCGTAGATGTACACGTCTGGAGTTAAAAATTCTTACAGTGGAAGTTCACTGAGGACAGGTTATTATTTCAGAAGGAGAAGCCCCATAGAATTTAATAGGGATTGTTGCTTTTCTTCATCCTTCTGAAAAAAAAATTCCTGCTATAGGATGGACTAAGCTTTCTGTGGGAAGGATTTACTTCTATATATCCTGGAACAGTTTCTCCAAATCCTGTTACCTTCATTTTGCAGGATGGGTTTCTCCATAATTTGTGCACCTATAAGACTTAACTGGACAAATTAAAAAAAAAAAAAAATCATATATATCCCCTTCGCAAGGACATAGTTTCTCTGACCTTAACCAACTCTTTGTTGCCATCTGTCCCTGTACACGACTCATCCCATTCTGTCACATTACCATTGACAAGGACATATAAAGCCACAAAAGAAGTTGATGGACATCCACTCCAGAGCATTAGCTACCTTGCTTCATGCTCCTGAGATCTGACTGTGCCTTTTGACAGCTGATGTGCTTATCCAAGCACATTTCCCCATTTCTAGAATGAAACTGAACCTTTGCACTTTATTATTATTATTATTATTATTATTGTTCTCTTTCAGCAAAAAGGTAATTGGGCATGAAAAGTTCAAATCCATTAAATAAAAACTCAATTTAAAATATTTTCCATCCACCAAGCAAGGTCCTATTCATTATGCTGACACTGTACTCCACCTCTGTGCCAAGTGGATCACTCAAAGATGCCCCCCACCACTTTCCTGGCATTTCGTGTGACAAGTAAATCTGCTGTGCACACACTGCTTTATAGGGCATCCCAGTTTTGTATAAATACAAGCAACATTTTTTTTACAGCACTTTATCAAGTTGAATTCTGTAACTATCAAGATACTCTCAAGTAAACTATTTGCACGAAGGCTCTCCTCCGGATGTTGTGGCAGACGGACACAGCTTCTGAGTTTTACTGCCATTGCTTTACTCACTTCAAAGTTTTCGAACAGCCTCAGTGCCATTCAGATTACCCTACTGCGAAACAGAAATCATGAAATGTATTTACTTATCAAAAACAACCACAGACAATTCAAATATGAATTGCACAGTTGTCTAGGAACCTCAGTAGAAGAATTCAGATGTTGCAGCTACCTGGTGCCTTATTAATTTAAAAAAGCAAAACAAAACATTCTAATGC
This sequence comes from Phaethon lepturus, assembly GCF_000687285.1. NCBI lineage: Eukaryota > Metazoa > Chordata > Aves > Phaethontiformes > Phaethontidae > Phaethon > Phaethon lepturus. The sequence goes on from NW_010520804.1 coordinate 1,341, forward strand.
TTCAGCCACAGGTTAAATATTCTGTTTTCACAAAGGTCACTTTTTCCATAAAGTTTTTTTAGTACAAGTTTCCCGTACAGAGACACTATTTTGCCTTAATATCCATTATAAATTTCTTTTTTAAAGCTAGCAAAATATTTTCCCCCTACAACTCAACCTGCCAGAGATGCGGAGCACAAGCTACTTGACTCTCCACAGACCCAGCCCTGAAACCTAATAAAAAAGCCGAAGAGGGACATCTAGTGGTACCACGCACGAAATTAAGAACGAGCAGAGGGAGGAAAAAGCTATTGCCGTGCCTACGGGTCCGAGAGAATCGCTCGTTTCTCACCAGGAATGAAGAAAGGGACACCTTTCCTTAATTTTGGTGTCCCAATGAAGGGGACATCAAAATTAAGGAAAGGACAAATTCTGCTCATTTTATTATTTTCTAACAAATCCACACTTACACTGGTAATATATTTAACAGTAAGCTCCATTTGGGCAAAGCAGAAAGATGAAGCACAACAAAGGAGAGCTAACAGTCATTCTTTTAAGTTCCGTTTGTTTGAAGAAGGTTGGATTCCCCAAAATGAACTAAATCTAAATGAAAGTGCCACAAACAACGATGCTGCCGCAGAACTCCAGACACAAAGAAGGAAACTGCACCTCAGGTTTCACTTGCAGAACAATCCCGAGGAAAGCCAAGAGGACCCACAGAACTAATTTACTTTACCTTGAAAGTACGCAGGTATATCAAACTCCAAGCGAGGGCTAAGCACCAGCAAAAACTAAATTCCAGTTTGACAAAACTTTCAAAAAGTCACCCAATGAGCAAACAATAACATTTAGTTCTTATCACATATATTAGCACTGAACGTTTCACCATAATCATCATGAAGTGCTCATGAAATATCAGTGGAATAAGCCATCTGTCAGCTAACGAGACAGAATGGTAGCACTGGACCTTTCTCCCCGCTGAAGAAAAGGGAAGAACAACAGCAAACTCCAAATTGCTGGAGAGACAACAGAAGAGCCGAGTAGAATGACCTACGTGGTCCCAGCTAACTTTAGTACCAAAAAGTATCTGTATTTGTAACAGCACTGGGTTTTTCTTATGAAAACACCCCTTCAAGAGTACAGAAGGGACACCCACATGAAGAGTACGTAAGTTGCCAGCCTTTTCTCAGCGTTTCTCGGAGAAACGCAAGCTGTAAGATGCACCACACCTGCTCACAGGTTTGATGTGAAAATCCCATAGTAAACAACTTTGTGTTGGTAGCTACCCAGTATTAAATAAGTGAGGCAGTCACGCATGCTAGAACGTAACTGCAGGCTCATTAAGGAAAGCTGAGTCTTTAGTGTCTCTGTCAAAAGGGGAAGCAGATGAAGTTCTAGCTTTACAGCAATTATATAGAGGTCTCTTAGACACCTACAGATTAAGAATTTTAACCTTCTTTGAGCATTCCTGTGGCAATTCCACACACACCAATCCCTACAGCTCCTCTCTAGAGTGAGGGTTAAAGAGACAAAACTCAGAAATTCTTCCAAGAAACATGGGACAACCTACAGAGCTGAACCCTTTCTGCCCAGCCCCCAGACAAACTCACCCTTGCTCTGAAGGTCCTTTCTGATTTCCATGAATGCATTGCAGTGAAAAGGGATACTTTTCCATAAATTTGAAAACAATTGTCATATAGGACCTCCCATGCAAAAAAAGCAATCATCCTCTCCCATGCTGTAGGTGTGATGTCATTTTAGAGGCAGTTCCATAGGCTATTCTTCATAGTCACACAACGCCAACTCCTACCTCCCACAGCAGTGGTCTGTGTGCCACAGGTGCCTTAAGAGGCAACTGATTAAACCGAATTAGCTACTGAGTTGATTCAGCCCATGGGTCATTTCCATCCTACTCTGAGGCATTTATAATCCTCTTTGCAGATATTTAATGACTGGATGCACAAGGAAAAACATTCTTAAAAATGAACTTATTTTAAATAGAGATAGTAAAGTGGGTTTATAAAATAAAATCACAGAAACAGAAAGCTACCTGCCTCTCTTACAACACTTCATCTACTAGTCTTTGCCGAGTTTGCCGCTTGATGCTGTGCTAAGCTATCATTAAAGTATTTCCCTTCTTTCAGTCCTCCCTTTCTTTTTTTCCCCTCTTTATTGTTTCTGCAGGACTGACACCACCTTCTGAATTTATTCCCCCTCACTGGACAAGCAGTACCCATGAGACAAACACTTTTTTTTTTTTTTTTTTTTTTTTTTTTTTAAAAGACAGGTTTCTTGGAACTTCCACTTAGGCGCTCTCAAAAGTCCACCAGCCCATGTAAGATGTAGAATAAAAGAAAGATGCTGTCAGTGGTGATACACAGCAAAGAAGAACTAGATATAAAAACATTCAATTGTGGAGATTATGTGGCTGCTGCTAAAATAATGCCCTTTAATACATCAAAATACATTACTTTTAAATGTGTTTACATGGCAAAAAGGAGTCACCTGGCATGCAGGTCAGTACTTGGAAATGCTGTGTCAAGGAATGGAGGCTGACTAGTTAAGAGAAGTGAGCCACCATTCCCCTGCCCGTATTACAAATCAGTAGGCTTTGAAGAAAGCGTGCTGGAGATGTTATTTTCTACTCTTTCATAAGTATCCACTTCAAGATACTTCACTCCAGGCTAGCAAGGGATGCCCTACATCATTGGAGTATTTCTTACAGAATCACGGTTGCAACTTCATACATTGCAAGCATTTCTGCAGAATAGTGCCATGTGTGCATATCCCCATAACATATATTCCCAAGAATGCTTAATTAGCAATATTATACAGAATAAAACTTTGGGCATTATATCTCACATTTCTCATGCCTACTTTTAAAACAGAAGATTAGTATTTTTTAGATGTGGAAAAGGAAACAAATTTTTTGTTTTTCCAAGAGTGTACAGAAGTAAAGAGCAGAGTGCTTTGTAAAGCACCTGTTTAAAATATTTCATATTCCTCCTTGCACTGCAATAATTTAATAACAACTGCCTCAATTTAAACAAACAACAAACCAAGCCAACAAAAGGAACCTATGGTGTTTTAAAGACTAAGTTAGTCTGCATATACTCCAGAGACAAACAATGTCATAGAAAAGAGCGAATCAATGCCTATCTCCCAAAGTCTCTGAATGAAGATCACACACCTTTCTGGCAGTCATGCTGTGCGATTAAACTAACCTCAGCAGAAGGGCAGCCATTCCATAGCATACTTTCCACTAGAGGTCAGGCTGAAGGAGCTAATGATCTATTTTAGCCTTCAAAATCTATGAGTGGGAGTTGCTAATCAAGATCTGGAAGTCTGGAAATCAGTATTTAATGAATACTTCTTTCCTTCACCTAAAGTGAATCACAATGATGTAGTTTTCTAAGTGTCCAACAGCTGGAGGTATTTAAACATCGCAGTATTTTAAAGTATGTCGATACAACCTTTCACAGAGTACTTGATGTGCCATCTCAGTTGGCAGGACAAGGTTTGTACTGCAATGGAAAAGAGAAAAGTTCTTCCTATACTTCAGCCCTGAAATGAAAAACATGCTAGTTTGATTAATAACAGATAATGTTTCAGTTCTTTTTAAAAGGGTGCTTTTAAAGTTTTGCTTTTTATTTTCTTTTAGAAAGGGGATACTTTAGAAGCATTTTCCACCAAAAATCTAGATTGAATTTGTTTCTGTAAGCAACTAGGAAGAGACACAGCTAAGCATGGAGTAATGACCATAATATTACTAGAAAATTTTTCAAAACACCAAAGAGATTTGGATTAGGAGCCTAAGCTTTTCTTTTCTTGTATTTTGGCAGCTTATGCGATTTCATCACTTTCACAAACATTGACCCAGCTTCTTGAAATAAATACCTTGAAGGCAATGAAGTTCAGATATACAATTGCTTCTGAAAATTCAAGGAAACATTTAATATATCATTTATATTTTTAAACATTCACTTCCTTGTGACAGGACACAAAGTCACGCTCAAATGGCAAGACCTAGCTCAACGCTCTTTGCCAGCCACCAGCCCTCTCAGTAACTCACAGCCTACAGCACATCTGTCTGCAGCCATGAAACCCAGGACAAAGTAACTTTGGCCAAAGCCACATAAGCATTTACCTACAGAGCCAAAAACTAAATTGAGGAACTGCTGACATGTTCACACTTCTAAAAATGATGCAGCCCATGACATTCACTCAGAGATGAAATCAGCTAAGTCAGTCAAGCAATGTCAGCTAGCATTTTAACGTACCTCATGGCCAACTCGTAGAGCCACTTCAAAGATACACAAAGTACTCTGGAGAAGTAAGAATATAAAATGCCAGGAATAATTGGCAGAGAGAAGAAAACTCAATAGTTTCTCCAGCCAACAAAGACTAGTGGTGGGTATAACAGGCATAAGGAACAGAAATGAAGCCTATAAGATGTTGGTTCGACCTCTTTTTGTGGGTCTCCCATAGACTAACCTTTTCTGTACTTTCACCAGGTCAAAAGCAGCACACCTGTTGATAACAGCCAGTCATTTCATCAGAGTTACAGATTATTTCATTTATGATTTTGTAACAGAACTTGATTATCTCAGTCCAAAATCCACATGTGCATATTTTAAAAGGTGAAAATTCAGTGTAGCTCAGTAATGCATGCAACTAATATACTCCCTTTTCTTTTATGTGTTCTCCAGAAAATAAGCTAACTCTTTAAAGTTTACAGCTGTACAAGAACAGGTACAGTATACTCTCTAAGGCACGGCATGGAAAATGCAAGAAACTTTTGACAAGGACCACTCCAACACACTTCCATGGAGCTGGCAATCAGAGTTTGACTGAAGCTGGTAAGGCAGCTTTCCTAGATTGAACACATACCCCACCCAGATGGGCAGATGGTATTTGTGGGAGCAAAGGAAAATAAAATATACGTTTAAATTAAATGCAAGAGAAACACAGAATAATATTGAATCACTGTAGGTATTTCTAAAGGTTTCTGTTTATCTTTTCTACTTCTCAGCACATAGTGAGTGTATGTTCAGGGCTTTGATACCACTGAGCAAATGGAAGGGATTTAAAACTAGTTTTGTTTCAAATTAAGATCACAGAAATAAAGACAAGCTCTGTGTATTTCTCTTCAGAATGAGATTTCTGTACAGAAGCTTCATGCAAAAGGAGTTAAAAATGCTGTTCCTGAATATATCTGGCAATGACAACTAGACTTGTCAAAAGAGCCTTTTTGGCAGTAAAGGGAAGGACTCGTTCCGCTGCTGAATTTCATATGGGTCCCTCTGCACAGTGGCTACTTTCCCATTCTTTTAAATGGATAGAAAGACACGCAGCTGGAAAGAAGAGGCAAGCTACAATGAAGCAAGGGAGATAGAGCTTTAGATAATTTAGATATTATGATATAAGGAGGCAAAATAGCCACATACAGATCAATCTGAGTTGGCTCTGATGACGATTGGTTTGGGCCTCAGCTCAAGTCCAGCTCCTTCTCCCTCCATTGCCAGTCCCTTCTCAAGCTAGGAGGAGCTGATGGCCAGTCTCGCCTTGTTACAATGATACCATCCAAGTTAGCTGGTCTCAAGATCCCATTAAAAGCTAGCAGAGCAAGAAGGAATAGGAGGAAACAGCACAGGTAGGAAGTGGTGGAGAAAGATCCGAGGAGAAGCAGCACAAAAGCCCACATTACCTGTTGGAGTCCCTGGTAACCAGAGGTGTAGATGTGTGCTTTCTCCGCCATCTCAGGAACTAAAGCTCCACAGTGTTCTACTTCTAATCCTCCTCTCTTAAGCAACCTCCTTCTAGAGGATCCAGCTCTTCATTATTTCACTCGGTAGTTAGATTTAATTTCTGGTAAATCAATGGTAACTTCTTGATTTCAAGTCCCACCCTTCTCTTGTTTAGTAGAAATGACTTAAACACTAACCTTGAATTGAAATAAAAAAATCTCCCTTCTTTGGATTAAAGCAGTCTGTCTGCACCCTTCCTGACTCCTCCTGCTACCCTTCGCAGTTACAGCCTAACGTAACACTGCATGATCTTCCACTGGTTCATCTCACAACTGTGGGTAGATAGGAAGGCTCTTCTGTGGTATGCCTTGGGCTACTGCATCAACTTCTCCCACACAAAAAGAAGAGAAAACCAAAGCCTCTGGTATATGGAGGCAGCAGAGAGAACTCTCCAGCTCCACTCTGGGCTATCCCTTAGCAGCACAGCTTCTGGCGTAGGAAAGTAAACTTGTTGCGCTCCAACTTCTGCCATTTAAAACATATCAATGACCAGCACGCTGGATATAAAGACTCTTCTGGGTAATTTTTTTTTTTTCCTTGAAATCTTGTGCTATTACTTAAGCCACAGCTATAAAAAAGAACAAACAAACCAAAAAAGACCAGGAAGAGTCTTTAAAGAAAATATTTCAAACTGATACATCACAGAAAGTTGTAAGCAAAGAGCAAAATTTTCTATCAGCAACATATTTATGACAGTATGACAAGCAAAATTATATCAATTCAGATGTGAATGTATAATTTACATTTGCAAGTGTCACTAATTTTATGCTGAATTTATTCAAAAATGAAAAAAAAAACCTTCTACAAAAGGTTTACATTTTATCCAGTCACAAAACCTATCAGCCTAGTAACTTCAACAAAAAGAATTACTTCAAATTTTCACCAGTGTCACTAAACAGAGTTTAGCCCAAATACTCTTTTTAATCTATTCAACTGAGAGAAATTGAGCTGCAATGGTTTGGGTTTTTTAAGCCCAAAGTGGATTATACAAACAACAATTTCATCAAAGATTTTTTACAACAAGCCTAGCATTACTGGTTATATCTTATTATTAAGGTAAGCATTCTTCAAAGAACTGTATGATTGGAATCTCTTCCTGATGCATAGTGACATGCTATTTGCTGGCTGCAGTGAGAAAAGTAAAAATGAAAACAAAAATACAAACACAGTTTTTTTCGCTCTTGTCTTTATTGATTTAGACTTCACAGCTACAGCCCAAAATAGTGCTTCTGTAGAAAATTACCACACGTTATCAATACAGCATCATTGCATGTTTAGAATCATAAGCACTTGACAAATCGCAACGGGAACATTCAATTTAATATTTTGGCAATGCAGACCGTGAATAGGGAATACAGGGAGAAGGATTTTTTTTCCTTCAAAAGACATATTTCTGAACAGGAATGAAAAACCTCTGTTAAAAAATTAATTCCAGTCACCACAGAAAACTCATGCTGGTTCATTCAAGACATCAACATACACTGTTGGAAACTTTGCGTGGAATGTGGAATGGTACACAGAAGCTACGACTCTGCTACAGGTACAATGCTGTCTTCAGCACGTTGTACGCCATCAGGATGGTGACTGCATACCCAACTGCCCAAGACAAACCTCTGCTGGGCTGGGGAAGAGGGATCAAGTATGCAAAAGTGTGAACGATCCTAGCCCCGGCGAAGATCCTGAAATGCAGCAAGGCTGTGGACAGCTCAGGGCCACTAAGAGCATACAGCAGTCCAATGCCAAGAAATGGAACAATATTTTCAAGGTCATTCAGGTGGCCTCTGGGGAAAGAAGCAAAGTTGGTTTCCAGTGTTACGTTTTGTTGAATAAACCACTTTAAGCCTCCGTATTTTTCAGTATCTTCAAAGCACGCTGCTGTTAAGGCCCTAATACAACTGCTGGCATCCTCAGCAATGGGGACTTGATTCAGCTACTGATACTATTTTGGCATGCTCACCTGACATCACTCTCATCTGTCATGCCACACCCCACATTTCTAAGCTTCTGATTTTCTGTATGAAAGGATTTAGTTTTCCCCTAGGATCTTCGTAATATTAGGAACTTACATGAGGTATATGAGTGCACCTGGGTGAGCATGAATGCAAGGAAAAGTGGGGAAGATGGCAGCTCTAAGTTTCTTGTAGCCTCGCTCAACTGAACATCTATTAACTGGATGACCGTGAATGCAACTACTAGACTTTATGACTCAGATGGTTCTATTCCAATCCCACAAACCCCATTTGTAGTCTCCACAAAAAAAAAAAAAAAAAAAAAAAAGAAATATCCTGTACAAGAAACACTCTATCAAATCTTCATGGAATTCAATCATCTTGAAGAATGTTATTTTGGAGCATCTAACAGGTGTGACAGTTATGCTTTTGGTTCATTTTCTTCACTACTAAGCACTAAAATAGCTGAAAAGTGTTTGAGATTTTGAGATCATAGTATAGTTTACTAAAATGGTGTTGAGAGTGAACTCCAGATCTTGAAGTATTCTTTCATGCCTCTTCCTAAACCTTCCCTGCTTCCTTTACCTCTTTCAAGAATTATACTTCCAGACAAATTTACTGATTGAAACAACCTCTAAGCCTTACTAATTATGTCAAATTTCACAGCCAACTAGAATCAGAACATGGTGCTGTTTTGCAGCTGCTTTCTGAATTCATTTATCATTTATAAGGAAACACATCCTTCAGCTTTTTTTTCCCCCCAAAAAAAGTACACTGAAGAAAGTAACGTCTGTTCTACACCCATAAACAGAACAAATTCCAGTCATTTACATAGAAGAGAAGCCATGCTAAATCTATGTGGCATTATCTGCCGCCACGAAGCTTGCAAAAGAAAATATAGCAAACTTCCATTAAGAACCATTGTTGGGAGGAAAAATGGATGCTGCAACACCAATGGAGTAACTAGAACCAAGCTGACTTACTAGGTCTGGGGAAGTCTCAACAACTCCACAAAATAGCAACAGGGGATTTGACAATACAGTGTTTTAAAAATCTAATCTGTATAAATGATTCTGTGAGGTGGTGGTTATTTCTCTAACGTAACCATTTAAGGGCATCTAGTTGTAAAGTTAGTATCGACTTAGTTGTCCTCTTAGAATGTACAAATAGAGAGGAACTACTCCTCACCAAAAAGTGCCCATTTTTAATATAACCACCAGCAAATTAAACAACTAACCACTCAGGGGGAGAAAAGGAAAGTTCAGAGCATCTTTACAGCTCACTAAGATTAGACTCTTCCGTCTGAGATTTTAATCCAGAAGAGACATACAGAAATATACTAGCCTTCATGCAACCACAGTCATCTACATTTGCAAGGATGCACTGTTCTGAAATCAGAGCTGATATTTATTTTCAAGATCTTCCCTAATAGTGGTTTAAATGAGAACAGTTCATTCACATTCAGGTTTTTGGTATAAAAATATATATAGCAAATAAACTGTTAGCTTCATTAAGGAATAACAATATGGAAAGCATTCTGTCAAAGCTTTCCTTATTAGCACAGGTTGTATCAAACAGCATCTCGAAAGTTACGATTTTGGCAACAGAAAATTTTGCCATCAGCTAAACAAAATTAAATAAGCTGCAACATTTAGCCCACTGAAATACAGCTTACATCCTGCCACGAATCTTGCAAAACAAAATACATACACTGCAGCTTGCACGCTGCCATACTGTTAATAGCATTCTTCCAGAAGGCTGGTCAGCTTTCCTGTACGATTGACACATCAGTGAGTAACCTCGATTCAATCCAGCAAAATGAGTGCAGGCTTTGACTCCCACTCAGTACGATGTGCCAGATTAATGCCATCGCTACAGCTCTGGAGTTCCATGACTTTAACATAATTTTACTCCTCTTCCCCCTGTTATTTCCTTTACATTTTAGGAGAAGATTGCAACTGGTGTTCAAATTATATAGAAAGTTGATTTACACTTAATGTACGCTGCTTCATACTAAATCAACTTCTGGTCACATTTTAAAATCTTCTCAGCACTTCCCCCATGCATACAGGACACTATCCAAGAGATACTATAGCTACTATAACCAGACAATGACTTATTATTTTTAGTATACATGCTGACCATTTGAATGTGGAGTGGTTTGTTCAGTTAGACAAACTGATGTATTAGATTACTACATAAAGCAACATAAAACACACACAGGCTTGCCAAAGAGAATGGGGTGAAATTAATTCCTTGATTTAGTATTATTCTGCTCATTTAAAAATAATTTTTAAAATGCTTATGCATTACCTGCGTGCACGTTCGACATCTGGATCAGTTCGCAGATATTTTTTAGCACTCTCGCCTCTTCCAAACGATGCTGTATCTTCTGGGTTGACAAATGCCTATTTCAAACATAAACACACAACAGACATTAGAAGCCAGAATGTTTTTTCTAGTCAAGGCAGCTTGCTATAAAGGTCACTGTTTTTACTAATGTCTGTATAACCTCACATAACTTACCTGAAGTTAAATGCACGAGGAATAATATATTGTTTTCTTGAGCCTAACCTGTATGCAGCTTGTGTGCTGACAAATTACAGCCATGTAAGTTATGCATGTAGATGAAGCCTTCTTGTAAGATGGACAAGCACAGCAGATGACTGATACTCAACCTGAAGTAATCCCAGCAGGCTGATGGAACATAAAAAGCTGGAAGGTAGAACTACTGTCTCTACTGCCTAAGTCTCTTTTTCACTGATCTTGACAAATTATCTGAAAGCTCTTTTGAATCCCTTCCTTCTTCAGAAGTCTACACAGCAATAGCATCTAGAAGATTTACTCCCATCCTCATTTATGAGCAAGTAAGTTTCTCCCTTTCCTCTTAGATATGAATTTTGCCACTTATATGATCCATTATTACCTCCAAATACTCTAAGACGCTATTTGAAAACAACATTTAATTCAGTTAGTGCAGACTGCAGTAGATCTCTCCTTGCTGACCCGTGTTAACACATGTATTCTGTGGACCATTCAGGCCATGCAGGCTTAAGTCAAGAAAACCTTTTGGTTTTAGGAGAGCTACATGACTGCTTTCTGAGGCAGCCTTGATCCCTTTCTGTGAAATATCCTTGGCCTCAAAATTCTGGAGATGTGTTAACAGTATCAGCATCAGCAGCATTTTACCTTCTCTCGTTCCGCTAACTGGTTTCCTCCATTTTTTCTTAACATTTTAAAGACTTTTTAATATTAAACAGGAAGTCAAAAAGACTTTACTAATTTGTCTGTTTGTAATATCACTGTCCGTCACAAGAAAACCAAGTACTCCAAATGAATAAAGACCCTATTGTCACCTGCATACATATAGATCATAACACAGTATGAGCATTAATACAGGACTCCATTGGATCTACATATAGGACCAGTATAGCTGACATGCTTCCACAAGAGCAAAAGGAAGTAAAGTTACGACACGGACATCTGGGTCCTATTTTGAACATTCAGGAGAAGCTGTGGGCTCTACTATACTCCACCTTCAGCTGTGCCAAAGACCTGGAGAGCTATCAGAAACCACCAGCAGCTCTGTGCTATTAGGACCTCATGAACAACAGAACAGTTCAGGCTGGGTTTTCTTGCACACAGCAGGAACAAAAAGCAGCATTTCAACAAAATGACTGCAACAAAATCCTTGAAGCACACACCGTCTTGCAGAAGCAGATCTCCCAAGAATTGCCATATGGGGCAAACTTGGGGCTCTTTCAGCCCAGGACCAAGTGTTTCCAGCAGTGGCCATGAGGAAATGCCTAGGGAAGACCAAGACCAGCGCAAACACAACATGATGCTGCCCATGAGCACTCTCTCCTAAGGTAGATGCAGTTTCTGCATTATTTAGTAAACCTCAGTGGATCTTTCATATACTTATCTAGCCTACATATCAATGCGCATAAGTTTTCAGCCTGCCCCTCATATGAGAAAAAAATAATTTTTTTTTTTTTTTTTTTTTTTTTAGGTAATGATCTACCTGCAATGGGAAGGCTAAAACAATTAGGGCACATGAAAAGCTTTAAATTTACTTGATGAAAGGGTTATAGATGCATAAAAATCCACTTCATATCCCCTCTTCTGACTCTACCAGTTAGTTATTCATACAACATGACTCCATATCACATTTTATTTGCTTTATAAATTGGGTGGCCTGGACACCAGCTTTCTGCAGAAGATCCTGGAAATTACAGCTGTAAAAAACTCTTATTTAAAAATAACAGAGATGTTTTAGAAGGTTAGAGTAAGTCAAATGCAACTGTAAGATACAGTCACATAATCATCTCATAATTAGTTTAAAGACGTCATCCATTTGAGACCAAAAAAGCACCCACACACCAAACTCAAAATATCATTAGAGGAGGGAGGAGGAGGAAGAACAACAGCTCCAGTATTTGAAAGCTGACAAGAAAATAAACACGTGTGATATCTCCGTATTTCAACACAAATTTCAATCTATTCTAGCAGACAGTATTTCAAACTTCTTACCTTTCTTGTGATTCTGAAGTATGCCGTTACAAGACTCATTAGCATCATTTTTAGAAGAACAATAGTAGTATATGTAGCATAAGCCCGGAAGACGTCATTGTCAATTAACTGGGTCAATTTAGCCATTTCTCCACTTCTCACTGATGACCTTTATAAAACATAAAAGTTAGGCTAACATTGTAGCAATGCAAAGTTCTGACAACAAGATTGTCAGGATAGCAGGCTTTTTTAGCATCACTGCAATGACAGCACAATTTTGCCCCTGTGAAAAGTTTATTTTCAAACAAATTTATTTCTTCTCAGTTTATTTTCACAATGGCATAATATAATACTTTAAGATGAGAAATGATCATTTAATATTTTGCTTCCATTGTATCTGCTTATTCAACTCTCAAAATATAAACTGCCAAAATATTTAGCATAATTGCAGAAACAAAATTTAGTCACAGGAATCAGTACACTTTTGAAATAACACAAGGAGTTAGACCAATTTTAGACCAATTCATTTGAACTAGTGAATTTCCCTAAGCAGTTACCAGGATAGAAAGACTATACATACTATAGTGTTTAAAGAGGAACATTAGTATTGCCTATCTCTTTTTTTTTTTTTTTTTTGGTAAAATGACACAATTATAATTGCAGTTCAGCTTTCAAACTAACCAGTGCTTTCCCACCCAGCAATAACTTGTGATCAAACTCAGTTAAACATACATTTTTCTCCTTTGAGACCTTGTTCTTAAAACTTGCTTTTAGCATGATTCACCAGCAAAGATTAAGTTGTAATGACAAAAAGCAGAGAACTATTTATGCTTTTTGTCATGGTGACACAATTATAATTGCAGTTCAGCTTTCAAACTAACCAGTGCTTTCCCACCCAGCAATAACTTGTGATCAAACTCAGTTAAACATACATTTTTCTCCTTTGAGACCTTGTTCTTAAAACTTGCTTTTAGCATGATTCACCAGCAAAGATTAAGTTGTAATGACAAAAAGCAGAGAACTATTTATGCTTTTTGTCATGGGAGGTTTAAGCTAATGAACTCTCTTTCCACTGAGACCATAATAAACCCACAATCCTATGGAGGTGGTACCTTTTATTAACACTATAAAGTTAAGAATGTGATGAGGACTGAACACCCGTAAAACAAAAAGCATGTCCCCTTGCACATTCAATTTGTGTGCTGCACGGAGCAAGGCTTTTGCCTCACCAACTGCTTCAATCATGCACTTAGTGAGGAGGAATCCATAAAACCAGTATGTCGTAGCTTCACTCAAGACCAAAATAAATGTACTTTTTGTTATAGTTCACCTCGTTATTTCCTATGATATCATTGTAACAACAGCAATAAAAAAGTTAATAATAATATTAACTTGATTACAGCTCTAACAATCTCTCATCTTGCTTTCAGCATGGAGTCACTGCCAGCTACGGCCAAACAAGGGAAACTGGGCCAACCGAGAGCAGAGGACGACTATTGCTCTGAAGGCACATCCCTGGCAGGGAGGTAGCTGGGACGTGGGTAAACAGCTCTTTGCTCAGCGAAACAAATCCAGCCTTGCCTGGACCTGTCTGGCTGTGGTGGTGGGATTTTGCTCTCTCTTTTATCCTTTCCAAAACAGTGCTTGGATCACCAGGCCAAGCATCAGGTCTAAGAATCATGAGAAACTCAGTACAATTTTCCTTCCTCTCACAGGGACGGCAAGAAATTCAGTGTAACTTTCCTTCCTCTCGCTTCACAGCACAGCAGTTCTTAAGATCATCAGCCATTCGGCAAAGATTCTTCTCAGCAGTTTCTACAGAACCTGCATAGTTTCACACAACAAAGTAAATTTGTGGCTTCAGACTCCTTTTCCTTACTGGATTTTAAAGCTACTATCCAAGAAGTATGCGAAGGCAGGAGAAACCGTTCACCGGTGTCCCCGTGTGCCTCCCACTGGAACCAGACCCCGTTTACCCATTTTCCCTACTTGTGGGGTTGGCCTCTCCGAGCGCTCGCAAAGCCCAGGCCCTGCCTTCACCAGGGAAAGGACGCATACCAAGAATTCCTAGGTTTTCAGCACCTGCAGAAATGCAAAAATAAACCCCACGTACCAAAACGGCGCAGGGCTTAAAGGGAAACGCTTAGTGGGGCTGCAAACAGCCTGATCTGCAAGGCAGCCTAAGACCCCTCCGTGGTGCGAAGGCAAAACC
>NW_010520805.1:0-298 GCF_000687285.1 Phaethon lepturus
AGGACCCCGTGTCCACCCCGCACATGCCCGGGGGTAGCCCCAAATCCTGCGTGCTGGGGACAGGAGGGTGTTTTCGGTGCTCTAACCTCTGTGGGGCTAAGTACCTGCGCCGCCCCTGGTCGTAGCGATGGGCGCTGTCGTCCTCCCGGCTGAGATTGACAGGGGTTTAGATGAGAAGGAGGTTTGGTGAGGCTGTGTATCCGTAAATGAAGCGATGATCGGGGCACCGCACCTACTTCAATAGCTGGACGACTTCGTGCAACACAACCCCGCACAGAGAGGCAGGGGGGCTCAGAGG
>NW_010520805.1:329-3613 GCF_000687285.1 Phaethon lepturus
GAGAACATGCTTTGCAAACGAAGGGTAATGCTGTTGCTATTCGCTTTCACTGCGGTTTTATTTTTAAAGGGAACAGAAGATTGGGCACATGTTACAGCCTGGAAGGCAGATCTCTTTTCGAAATTGATTGTGGCTGTTTTAGAAGGGGCTTCAGAGCAAAAAAACACAAGAACGCTGTTGGACTGAGCCTGGAAGTAAAATTTGACGGCAGGAACAGTAAAAGCACTTACAGAAACCCCATCAGATCCATCACCATGCCTGTAAGGCGATGAGGATACTTCACTTTCTCTGAACAATAGGAGAGAAATTTGCTCTGAGATCCAGGGCTACTTCTAGGCTAGGCATGTGGGATGCAATTATTTCCTCTTTCATCAGCCACTGGAACTACCATTTTGTTGAAACCCTATCCTTTGGGAGTAATGATACCTTTCCTAGTGAGCGCCTTGCACAGAAAAGGTGCTGGGGGTGGGGGAGGAGATGAAGTGAGATAAAACGTAGTTTGTCTTCCAGTGCATTGGGTTTATTTTGCAGCGTGAAGGAGAGAGCCATTGCGACAGTGACAGCAAAGAGGTCAGGCTTGGCAGGCTTGCTTTTTTCTCCCCCCCCTCCCGCCTTTGCTGCGGAGCACGTGTTCCTGTCTTAATAAAACGCGCTAAAATCTCCACGTTCAGCAGCAAACGTGAGACCGAGGGGAGAGAAAAGGCGGTAATAGCCAAGTCTTCGCCCAGCTGTTGGACGGGGCGGGCAGTGTCCCACGGGGTGACACGGCAGGGTACTGTCAAGAAGCCGTTATGTCCACCCAGGAGGAGAGAGCAAGATCCCGCCCATGTAGTCCTTCTTCACAGGGAATTCCCGTTGCTCCCAGTTCTATTTTCTATCCCCGAGTTTGCCGGAGAGAGAGAGAGGGAGAGAAGCGTGAGGTGAAGCATCCCTTGGTATTTCTGTCCATGACGTGCCCATCCAGGCAGCGAAGCGTAACAGCCTCTGCAACCCTGCTGACTCTACGTATCCCCTCGCGAAAATAGATCACATCACATAGTGACCCCGGCTAGCCAGCGGGACTGAAAGAGAAATATTTCCTGCGAAGATCGCAGAGCACTCGGCTCCAGTTTAATTAATAAATACATCGGAAGTTAAAAAATCACAGCTGTGCGACAGCTGCAAATGGCAGCGGATGCTCTGGGGGTGAGAGGCGTCATTCGCGGAACGACGGATCCGCGGGCAGTGCCTGCACCCGGGCTCTGGGGACAAAGCCCCACCTTTGCCTCCTAACCTTTTCCGGAGGGAAAGAAAGGTGGCAGCCCTCAAGGTGCCAGCACCCCTTCGGGGGGCGGCGGGGACGCCTCCTCCGTCCCCGTGGGGCAAAGCCGAGCGGAGCTGGAGGCGCACAGGTCTCCCAGGAGAAGACCCGCGGGATTTAGGCTCGGAGCCCTGGACGGTGCGACTACAGCACCGGCGCTATCCGGCACCGTCTCTCCCGACCCCTCCACGGGCACCCTCCGTTGTGCCGCCGCCGCCTCCAGTCCTCGCCCTCCCTGCCAACCAGTCATCCTCTACTTTTAAGAGACGCATCTTTCCCCCCTTCCCCTTCTTTCCCAAGCTCGGTGAGCTACACGACATGACCCGGGTCCGAGCAGGCAGGAGCCCGGTGTGTTGCCAACCGAGCGTACCTTCAAAGCTTTTACCGGCTTCTGACGTGCTCTTGTGCCGGACACTCTCCGGTTTTGGGGTAAGAAAGAAGCCGCAGCTGGGAATAGACAGATAATAGGGGGTGGGGGGGAAGAAAAATAAATACTTTATTCGTGCCTGCTCTGCTTCATCTGCCCGACTATAGTGTTGGCAACCATTTCAGCGCCGTTCTGCCGCTATTTTGTCCAAAATACACATATTTGTGGAAGAAGGAACGACAGATGCTCAAATGCCCATATTAGGTGTTACCCACCATACCGGCTCCTCCAGTGTCACATCATTTTATCGAAAGGAATATATTCAACTTCAAGCAACAAAACAAGTGCACTTCTCGCTTCCTCCGGCTGACAGACGTATAGAAACCACTTGGATGGAATTTAGCAGGTTATTCTTATCATCATCATCATCATTATTAATTTTCAGACGTAATAACCGGCCCGTAGTTTTAGAATACAATTTAACTTCTCAGAAAGAAACGGCACGATTTGGTTTCTTTTGTACAAGTTTCCTCCCCCTACACAGCTAAGCTGTGAATAAAACCATCTTCGATCTGAAAATTGTGGAGAATGGTAAACCGCCTTCGTTTCATCTGGACTGGGTCAAACTCTGCCAGCACCAGTTCGAAGTTTTCCAGCGCCAGCATTTACTTTTCATTTTTACAATTAATTTCCGCCCCCCCCCCTTTTTCCCCCAGGCACATCTTTACAAACAGATGCACAATTAAAAATATATCCGAAGCCGAATAAATGCTAGAAATAAAACATCAAAAGTCGCTACCCGTTCTCCCAGTTCACGTTCAGCACGGCTGCCCCAACCACAGCCTTGCACGTCCGAGGGGGAGAGCAGGCGCGACAGGAGATCATACACATCTATAAGTCTGTCTATGTATATACATACGCCAGCACACACTTACAGAAGTATAAATACGACCATTTTAGAATCTTAAAGAATTATAAATAAGACGATTCTGGGATGGAAGTTATCGTTGAAAGGCTAAAGCTTCCGCCTCTTGCTAATGAGCGTTTCTAAAAGGACGTTGATTGTCCCAGCGCCTGCACTGAACTTGTAAGAGGAAAGCGGTCAAATGAAACCAAACCCCGGGAAGATTTTTATCGCATATTGGGCGGCAGACAACATTTTTTACACCAATTCTGCAATTCCCATTCCATCTAGAAGGAATATTTCGTTGTGTCACGGAGACAGTTGCGCCCGTGTGCTGGGACTGGTTAGCTGGAGGAGGTGTTCCCAGGGGGTTTGGAAGAGTTCTTCGGCCAAGAAAACTCCTCCAGTCATTAGGTGATTAACCTGAGACGAACATTTCCAAACCCTATGGACCGAGGAGACTTCGGAGCCTGGTTCTCACTCATTTCATCTGCATTTGTGCTGAATTATCTCCTGTGCACCTTCCTCTTGCGAGGTTCGTTTTCAAACCCTAACCCCGGCATCCGCGGCGCACGTCTTTCCACCATCTCTCCCATCACTAAAACCTTTTTAAAATTTTCCTCCGGAGGGGGGGAAAAAAAAAAGACAAGCGCCCAACGAGGCAAGGAGGAAAGAGCACGGCTGGGGCTAGACGGGGCGAACGGCTCCCGCCC
>NW_010520806.1:0-3144 GCF_000687285.1 Phaethon lepturus
TTGAGAATGAATTCGGGTTTAATTTCCTCTTTACAGGTGTTCCCCCTCAAACACTACCAGGACAAGATCCGGCCTTACATTCAGCTGCCGTCGCATAGAAACATCACCGGGGTCGTCGAAGTCATCCTCGGGGACACCAAGGCCTATGTGTTCTTTGAAAAGGACTTTGGGGACATGCACTCCTACGTGAGGAGCTGCAAGAGGCTGAGGGAAGAGGAGGCTGCCCGGCTGTTCAAGCAGATCGTCTCTGCAGTAGCTCACTGCCACCAGTCGGCCATCGTCCTTGGTGACCTCAAGCTCAGGAAATTTGTCTTCTCTAATGAAGAAAGGTAAGAGGTTGTCACCAGCCAGCCCTGGGGTGAGTGGGGAGGGAGGAATGCCACAACTAGGGAGGCAAAAAGCGTCCCAGGGAGTGGAAACGGCCGTGTCAGCCGGGCATCACCTGCGAGCGATACGAGTAGGTCCCTGTCACCTGTGTGTAGTAGGGCACGGATCTAACCGATACGCGCTTACTCTTAGATCTCGACTGATGAAAGGGAGGAAGTTCTCCGGGAGCTTCCTCTCATTCAGCAGAAGTTCAGCGAAACCCGCGGGTAGACAAAGGGACGACAGTTCGGGTGCTCATTAGTGCCAGAAGATGTCATGCGTGCCGCTCGCCCCGTGAAAAGTGACTAAAAGGCAGAGGGAAGGAGAGGAGGGAGGCGTCGGGCCGGGCAGGGGAGCGGAGCGGCCCCTCTGAGGGAGCAGGAGGTGCGAGGAGCCCGAGCTCTGGTCCCTCCTCGCGGCCGGGAGAGCTGCCCCGTGGCAGAGCCATGTCCAGGAGAGGGGTGCTGGGGAGGGGTCTCCTCGCTGGAATCCCCGGCTGATCAGGGTGAGGCTGCTAACGAGAGGCCTGCTGTGCCTTTGAGGCTTTTATCCCTCCTCCATTACCGGTGGTGGTGCGTTCCCTGTGCCCGTGGCTGTGGGCATGCACAGGAGGGAAGGCGGGACGCGGTTAAATACTGCTTCGGGAATCCTGCACCAAAGAAAAGCGCTTTGGTAAAACTTAGCCTAAAGCCTGGGTTTATAGGAAGGAGATCCAGCATCTAAGTTGTTAAATTTAGATTAGGGAAATAATTCGGTATTTCCCTGGAGTGTTTGCTGCTTTTGTAGTGCCTCCCTGCACGTGGCAGAGCCAGAGATGCGTTTTTAATCAGCAAAATTGACTCTGAGTAGCTGCTTATCCCGTGGAAAGCTAAAAAAAATAAGTAAAAGCTGTAATGGAGTTGTGCTTAATCTGAGGAAACTGGAGGTAGTATTACTGAAGCAGAAGAAAACACGTTTTGGTTTTGTCTTGTTTTCTTTTTTAACTGGACGAACTCTTCTTGGGGATATAATTTCTAAATGTGATAAGAAAATTAACCAGCACTGCCCTTCTTAAACAGAAACAACCGTATGTTGACATGCAAAGAAAGTAATTCCTTTGAAGGAAACTATTGCAGCTTTTCCCGCCCATAAGAAGGTGAAACATTTGTTGAAATGTTACGTTGCACACAGTCTCGCTCGTTTGGAAATAGCGCGTTGCACAGGCGAGTGTCATGTGCACCCCATTTGGCAAGAAGAGGGTTAAGCAATGGCGGGCGGACTCGGGCTCTCCGGCACAGGTGCAGTTTCAGGGCTCCCGCAGCCAATCCCGGGCCCACGGTTCACGTTGAGTCATATTTTCCGTTTGCAGAACCAATGGGTATTTGGCGAGGTCACGCTGAGGACAGGCTGCAGCCGAGGCATCCGCGCCCCAGCGGGCCGCGAGGCAGCGCAGAGCCCTTCCCGGGCGAGCCGACGGCGTCCTTGCTGATGCAAAGCCCCCCTTTTCCCCCCAAAACGGGAAGTCGGGGTGGCCCTGGGGGGTGGCGGGTGCGGTGGTACCCTCCAGAAAGGCAAAAAGAATAATAATTAAAAGAACAGAATTGACAAGTAAAACACAGAACTCGGGAGAGCCGATGGTTCCCGCAGGCGCGGAGGGGAGCCGGGCTTTGCGCTTTGCAGAGTCACGCAGCTGGACGCTCAGACCCGAGCCGCGGTAGCGGGGTCCGGGGTGGGGGGGGGAAGGCCGCGCTTTAGCCGTGCCCCCCCTGCAGCTGCAGTGCAACCTGCCTAGAGAGAAGGTGCCTTGCTGGTGTTCCTCCAGAGCCCGCGGTCGCTAAAATGCCCAGTAAGTGGCATAAGCAGGCGTGGCTGAGCGCCCGCCCGATGCACGTAGCTGCGCTTCCATTACACGGGTCCGGAAGTCCCGGGGACTTCTCCGCTGCGAATTAAAAAGTGTTTCCTCTCCTTTTCTTTATGCCGATGCGAGAAAGGGAGCGGGGATTGCCGCGGCGGGGGCTTCACCGTGCTGGCTTGTGCCTGGGGGTTGC
Organism: Phaethon lepturus; assembly: GCF_000687285.1. Classification (NCBI taxonomy): domain Eukaryota; kingdom Metazoa; phylum Chordata; class Aves; order Phaethontiformes; family Phaethontidae; genus Phaethon; species Phaethon lepturus. The sequence continues at coordinate 2,394 of NW_010520806.1, forward strand.
TGTTTCTAACCTGCGGCGTTCCCTCCCGCCCTCCCCACGACCCTAGGACTCAGCTGCGGCTGGAGAGCCTGGAAGACACACACATCATCAAAGGCGAAGACGATGCGCTCTCAGACAAGCACGGCTGCCCGGCCTACGTCAGCCCTGAGATCCTAAACACGACGGGGACTTACTCTGGAAAATCGGCTGACGTGTGGAGTTTGGGAGTGATGCTCTATACCCTGCTGGTGGGACGCTATCCCTTCCATGATTCGGACCCTAGCACTCTGTTTTCCAAAATCCGGCGCGGACAGTTCTGTATTCCTGACCACGTCTCCCCCAAAGCCCGATGCCTCATCCGCAGCCTCCTGCGGCGGGAGCCTTCCGAAAGACTCACTGCTCCGGAGATCTTGCTTCACCCTTGGTTCGAGGCGGTCTTGGAGCCTGGATATACAGACCAGGAGACAGGAACTTCGGATCAAATTGTTCCAGAATACCACGGAGACAGTGATGATATTAGTTCCTTCTTCTGCTAACCTCGAAATCGCAAAAACCTCGGCGGTTCTCACCTCTGGCGTCTTCGTAGGGTTTCATTTTTCCATGTTTGCAAACTCAACAGCATCTTAAAGTGCCAGTATGGTCAGAAAAGTGACCTCGTTTAACATAAACGCCAACCCATAGATCTCCGCTCCCTGAGTTTTCACCCTCTTGCTCGCCGGTCTCTCCGTCGCACCGGCCCTGCGGGACCCGTGCAGCTTTGCGAGAGCTGCCT
>NW_010520807.1:0-300 GCF_000687285.1 Phaethon lepturus
ACGTCTGGGTCAGGAGACGCTGGGCTTCCCAGCTCAGCGCCTGCGCCTTGCTCCGCAGGAGGGAAATCGCACGCCGTCCTCTTCTGAATACAGTATTTTACAACACCGTGCTCTCTAATAAAACATTCCCCTCAAGTTCATCTTCACGATAAAAACAGTTTCCTTCCTTACATCGGAGGCCGTGTGTGCCTTGACTCATAAATATTTCATTAGCACCTGGAGAGTTTCCAGCAGAAAATGATGTGATTTGGGGTTCTAGGTTGCCTGGGCATCACATAGGCACCGGCTGCGTGCAGCCCG
>NW_010520807.1:480-969 GCF_000687285.1 Phaethon lepturus
TGCCGTCCCCGACAGCACTGATGTCCTGGAGGGGAAGAAAAAATCCCGGTCTGGTGGCTTGTGTCCATGAATAATCTCAGCACTGGGAGGTGTTTTCATACCACAATGGGAAGAAAGGCAAAATTCTGAACTTTTTAATAAAAAATCTAAAATGTTTTCTTCTCATCAACGCCCAGCACTAATGGCAACGCCCAGCTCCGCGCCGTCCCCGACAGCACTGATGTCCTGGAGGGGAAGAAAAAATCCCGGTCTGGTGGCTTGTGTCCATGAATAATCTCAGCACTGGGAGGTGTTTTCATACCACAATGGGAAGAAAGGCAAAATTCTGAACTTTTTAATAAAAAATCTAAAATGTTTTCTTCTCATCAACGCCCAGCACTAATGGCAACGCCCAGCTCCGCACGGCAGCCCGGAGGCTCCGATGCCAGGCGCTGCTCCCTTGGTGGGAGGGACCCCCCAGGCAGCCAGCCCCCAGCTCCAGGCTTTTGG
>NW_010520808.1:0-3761 GCF_000687285.1 Phaethon lepturus
CTGATACGGCCCCCCGCCTCGCTGTCCCGCAGGAGGAAGAGAGACACGGAGGGCTTCGGCGAGGAGTCGAGGGAACCCACGACCGGTAACGGGCGGGACCCGGGAGCCTCGGAGCGGGGTCTGGGCACAGCCAGCCTGCGAGTGCCTCTGCTCAGGGCTGCCTAAATATACACGGGAGTGGGCGTTTTCTGAAGGAAATTCGTGGCTAAAGCATTTTCAAGGCGCCAAAGTACAAGTTTAAGCCCATTTTTATTTGGATGTTAATTCCTCTGTGGCTGGGATAACTGATTTACTAAAAAAAATACTAAACTGCAACCTACAATTTTCCTCCATGATGTTTACATACAGGCGTGACAAACCTAACTGTTCATCCCAGATTGGTAACGTGAGAAGAAATACAAAAACACACGTTTCTTTCTGCATTTTTGAATGTAGGTGCCTGTGCTACAGAGGTAGTGCTCTGCTTACAACCTGATTTCCGTTTCGGTGTGTACGCACCTTATTACTCCTTCATATCTCTGCTTGCTGGTGAAAAGACACAGGAAGGCTGTAAACTTCAACAGAGGGCTGTCCTTCCCTTTTTAATAGCATGACCCCTTTTTGTCATTGTTTTGCCATATGCCCTTTGTAGGGATGCACTGAACATAGGATGGATCACTTACCTAAACATCAACTTTAATTTTTGTTGTCTGACCTTGGTTTGGGTTTTTTTCCTGTCAGACTTTCTTACATTTTTCAGGCAGTGTTGAAAATGTGACTTCTCAGTGTATTAGGTATTTTTGACATCAAGGGCTTCTTCTCTTGATTTTAGGTGATAATATCAGAGAGTTCTTGCTGAGTCTCAGGTATTTTCGAATCTTCATTGCCTTGTGGAATGTCTTCATGATGTTCTGCATGATTGTGTAAGTAATGCCGTGCAGCCTCTTGTCATTTGTTTATAGGAAGTTGTACATGTTGGGATTTTTCTTCCACGTATACTTCTTTTTTGATCTCTTTCTCTCCCACTCTCTTGTTCTGTAAATCCTTTTCATTTCACTTATTTCAGTCTTCAAAGAGACGTTAGTTGACCTCACAGTTCTTTGCTAATGTGGGCACCTGTAGTGCATTAAAACCTTCTTTGCCAGCGTGTGAGCCATTTAGCCTTGGATATAGTGTTCCTTGTTGTGGGTTGCTTAGATAAAACATCATTTGGGTCACCATTTCAGTTTAACTTTTGGGATGTTTTTCGTTTTGGGGGTGGGGGGGAAAAACCCACCAAGTAATAGAATGGAATCAGCCTTGAAAATACTCTCTGGAAACAACAGGTTTTAGTTCTGATAGGCAGGCCAGCAGGCTGCTTTCCTTTCGCTTACGTCGCTATATGGCCTGATGTACAGGGGAGCAGAACCGACGGCCAGCTGTGCACTGGCGCTGTGAGTCGGAAGGGCATTGGCATGACTGTTCACAGTTGTACCCGGTTCTCATCTACTTTTTTTCTGTTGCATCCACTAGGTTATTTGGATCTTGAAAGTCATCCACAAACATGTCTGTTAACTTGGAAGAGACTTTTGGCTGGAAACGTAACTTTTCTATAAAGTAAAAGATTATAATGCTTTCAAAATACAGCCCTGGGATTGTGGCCTGTTCTTCGGTACAAACTCCTAACACGCTCAAGGGACAGGACACGTTCATCCTCTTCAGCCGGCGTCTAATAATACGGTGCATGCTGGTTCGCTTGCTGCCGAGGGGATTGAGCCTTTAGGCCCCTGAACCAAAATCTTCAAAGTAAAATCATTTCAACTTTACTGAAATAAAAAGAACTTTAAATTGTTTTGCTAGGCCTAGAGTGCGGTGCCTGGTATGCAGGGTAGAATTGTAGCATGACTGAAGACCATAGTCTTAAAACTCTGCATTGTTAATCACTCCCGGCTTGTGATGTGTCTGCTGATGTCACCATTGTCTAGGTTACTTGGAAGTTGCACTTCTTGATTCTCATTTTATAAAGTTGAGCAAAGCATTGGTGTAACTTTTCACTATTCCATTTAGTTTTGTTGGAGAAATAGAAAAGGAGGATTAAAAATAAGGGTTTCTTACCTTCTCACTGTTTTTCCAACAAAATGCTTTTTAAATTAAAATTTCAAAGATAAGATTTTTTTTTTCTAAGCAATATGTAAGGGATTTTGAATAGGAAAAATAGCAAGAATAATTCTATAAGCCAATCCTAAGGAATAGTTTTGGAATAATCTTGGATTTGGTTGAATAAACTTCTTCTATTTAAGGTTAAAATATGTATTTGATGCAGTGTTCATTCTGTTACTGGAGAAATCAATTCAGTGTGTTTTAAGAAATTGTAACTAGTCTTGTAATCGTGTCTGGATTCTTGTGTTACTTTTATTCACGGTAAGTTAGCCTCTTTGACCACCAACTTTTCCCTGGCATCACCAAGATAATTTAAGAGAGAATGCAGTGCTGGGTATATTTTAAATCAAACTGTAAACTATTAGTGGACCTTCCTCGGCCTCAGTTTCTTTAGCTCTCTGACAGTTGAGAAGGAGAGAGGCCTCATCTAAATGACTCTGAGGCTCAGGTTTTAGAGAATACCTTGAATTTTACCTGGATGCAGTTGGGTAGTCAGACCCAAGTTTTGGACACTCACAGCAATTTACTCGATTCACCCTCTTTTGCATTACTAGAAGTTTTTGTTTTCTTTTGGGGAAAGATAGTTTAAGGGAAGATGCTTTGCTGTAATGACCGTAGAAAAAGGATTCTTCAAGTGTGTTTTGTCGTGGTATCCAAACAAAATCAAGTGCTTTATGTAGTTCTTGGAAAACATTTTCTCCATAGTATTCATTAAACCAAATCTTCCCCTGAAATGTAAAGGGGAGGGGTGGGAGCAGCCGTCACTGTCTGTGCATAACCTGCTAGAGAGCCCTGGATTCAGCCCCACAGTGCTCGGTTTTGGGTTAGAGGATTTTAATTCTTACCCAGAAAAATGGTTGATCCTGTGCAGAACTGACATTCTGCTTTCTGAGCAACATTTTGAATATGGTGGAAAAAAAGAAATTGAAGATGATCAAGCTCTACTGGTAAAGGAATACAGATGATCTTACTGCTCTAAATATAGATTGTGGTTTAATAGTGTGCTGTTGCCTCAAGATTTCAGTTGTTCAAAGGAATAAAAGTTGTCATTCAGCTCCTAAGCAGGTGCTTTAAAAATTACTAGTTAGTTCTCAGCAGCTTTTAAATGCTTTGGAAAGTTTAAATGCTGGGCTGATCGCTTACCCAGTGTGGTGCAGGATGCCTTTCACTCTAATTTTTTTGTTGTACAGCTGCTTTTGTACCAACTCCATTTTTGTATGATAAACTTCTCAAAGCTTGACTTGCTTTTTATTTGTGGTTTCCTCTGAATCAAGGATACAAGTGGGAAGGTAAATACGTCTGTATAAAGAACTATTTGTTCAGTTTGCGTAAGGTTAAGTCTTTCCAGGTAATGGCTGCAAGTTTGTAATTGTTACTTCGCCCATTATTTTTGAAAATAATGAAAATACGAAGTTCTGCTGCTTGGCAAAAAACTTTAAGTCATATTTTTTTTCCAGAGCGTGTTGGACTTTTCACAACTAAAAGGACCACATTAACTTCCTGCGAGCCTGAAATAAGGCACGTACCAGTGCATCGGGTCCGTAACATCCGAGCAGCGATAGCTTGGTTCCGATATTTATTCCCTCAAACCCTCTCTCCCCACGAGGTTTAGTCCCATCAGGCATCCGGCGCCGCCTCCCGCC
>NW_010520809.1:0-7582 GCF_000687285.1 Phaethon lepturus
GCCTGCGCGGCCGCCTCGTTTAACGCCGGAGTTTTTAAGCCTCCTGGGCAATAGTTTTACACTGGGTAAGAGAAGCCATCTCTCCCTTCGGTCCTTTCGTAGCGGCGCGTTTGATGCATTGCCACATTATATTTACAATAGACCCACTAGGGTTTATGGCATCTGATTGTCAGTGGTCCCCGCTGGGTTCTCTACCTCTTTTTGCAGCATCATTACTACCTCATTGACTTACTGTTTGGGGCTCTGGGACTGCAGAGCTGTGACACAATATATTTTCTCTTTTTTCCTTCTTTTTTCTTTCCTTTTTTTTTTAAAAAAAAAGTTTTCCACTAACGTACACAATTCCAACTCAGCTGAAAGATAGAGTTACATATGTAGAATTGCATAATTTCTAAAAAGTAGCTTCCTTTCTCTCCTTCTCTCCCAAAAGCCAGGAAGAGGAAAACATGAATGAGGTAAAGGAGGCTCTAAGAAACATAGAGCAGAACTACAAGCTCTTCCTGCAGCAGCAGTTTACGTTTATCGGAGCACTGCAACACACCCGAGAGAACGCACATGACATGATCAGACCTGTGGCAAGCATCAGCCAGGTACAACGTGTTCAGCACAAAGTTCTCTGCCGATGAGAACAGAGACCAACGCAGTGCTGTCACGCACTTGGGTCTAGTTGAGGGATGAAATAGTGTTTTTTCCAAGGGAAGATGCCCAAAAACTCTGTAGTAACATTTGGGCGTAACTCTGCAAGCCAGTGGCAAAAGATTGAGTAGGGGAGAGAAATACCTATGTTAGGTCTTCACATTTACAGACAAGGAATTTTATTGCTGAGCATCACTTTATGGTTTAGTTTAATACTGTCATTTTGCAGCTGAAACATAGCCAGAAATACAGGGTACAAGAAAACAATGAAACGAACCCTCCTTCCCCAGCCACACATGGAATCTGTAATCCTTAACTTGTAGTAACCAGCATGCTTCCTTCTTCCCCCTGGTATTGGTGCTGCTGTATCTTTCTATAGTGCTTATTAAAAATAATGGCTGTGTTACAGAGATAGGATGATGGATTGAGGGCTGAAAGTCCCAAGTGGGCTAGGGGTTTTCTGGGCTGGTAAGTGAATTGTCTTGGAATTTTTATAACATGGGATGTTTTAAGTAGTGCGAAGAAGTTAGACCACTGGCAGACAGAGGGGGAAAGAAAAAGCTAAATAAAATCAGAATTGTGCATGTGAGACAGCAGAACCTGGGCACAAAATCCAGATGAATGCCAAAGCCAGAGTGAAAGCCAAGCTGTTATTAGGATTAGGACACAGAAGTGAGCTGGCTGTCTTTTCTAAGGGCTGACTCTCTCTAGTACAAGGGCTTTGCTTATAACATTGAAGAGGATAGAGACAGACATTACACTGAACCATTTTTTTACAAAAATAGGCATTGAGATTTTGCATAACATTATGCTGTTTTTAAAAGTGCCAATATTTCAGTGGTCTCGAGTGAGCTTGGACTCTGCTTCTTGGCAGGGGTGGAAGGCCTGCTTGTTGTGGGGGTGAAACCTCGTGGGTAACAACTTCAGCAATTACATTGATCCACGGCATCATTTGAGACACAGTAACATGTGAACGTGGTGGTGGCAAACTGTCCTGCACAGACAGTCCTGAGGGTATAACCCCGTTACCCCCGGGGGAGAACGGGAAAGGGAAAAGAGCAAGTTCCTGGGGAGAACAGGGAGCAATCAGTGCAGCACACGCTGGTGATGCATTGTGCAGGAACGGAACCACTACCAAAGAAAGTCCACTGGGGACAAAACCAGACATCCATTTTATTTCACTACCATTTGCCTGAATCAGCCCAACCCTATTTTTAATTTTGCATGGGAGGGTGCAAGAATAAAAGCAACAAATGCAGCAATATGTGTGCTCTCAGCCTACAGCTGACTTGACTGCCAGCTTTCTTGGAGTGTAAACATAGAGACTACAGGAAAAAAAATTATATTGCACCTAGATGGGAATATGACATCATTTCCAGCCCCTAAAAGCTGTATGTGGTAACCTTTTTAGTGTTGAGTGATGACATTTCTCAGAGAAAAAAGGAGAGCACAGTAAGGTGGAAAGGTTGAAGAGCATGCCATGGTCAGGCAATGGCAACAGCTCCTGAAGACCTCTGGATGGAGTAGGGTATAAAGTCAAATTCCAAGTTGTTTTGTGACAGAAGCTCCTCAGACATTGCTTCAGCCAGAGATTTAAATCACCCAGCAATTCCCTGCTCTGCAGAGCCCGGTGTGGTCATGACATTGGTCCAGGGCAGGGGCTGTCCATGAACTCCCCTGGCTGCAGCTCAGCAGCAGTTGGCTAACACTGAGCTGTTCATGAAGTCCTGGTCCCCATTCTGGTTACACAGGTGCATTAACTCTGTTGTTGATGGGGACAAGAAGAAGTCCTGTTATCCCATCGGTGAACATCCAGGATAAAATGCTATTCTCTTTAGGACTATTTCCACTCACAGCAGCAATAAAAAATCCTGCCACTTGCATGGACATAATGCTCAGCAAACAGTGTGGAAGGAGGAATCTGTAGTGGAAATGGACCCTTAAGGGCCATTTTTTATTTTTCTTACAAACCTGCTGAGAATTTGACCAAGCACATAGCATGGCTTTTCTGTATGCAGGAACTGTACTGATGTTGGAACAGCTACTTTGTTCTTGTCTTGAAATCTTACAGAAAGCGTTGAAGGTGTTAGAGTCCAGCTATGACTGCCAACCAGCCACTCAGTATTTTATATTCTGACCACTCATGTCTGAAGTGCCTGTAATTTCTTTGGAGAAGATACTTAATCTCTTGGCATAACGTTTCATCATGCAATGCCATTCACTCTGAGTAACAAAAATATTCAAGGCAAATAGGGAATATCATTGCTGCAACAGGTTAGTAAGGACAATTTAGGTTAAATGTGTTTAGTTTGCAGTCACATCTAGTCACATCTAGTGCCAAATAAAGAACCATGAAGAATGCATAATGCAAACACATCACTCCAAACCATTCCCATGGTTTGGTCACTGCCCTCACCTCCCACCCTGCTCTGTCTAGGCAGCTGTGGCAGGGAATGCCCTGCTCAGAGCAGAGAGAAAACTCCCCTCAGGCTCAACCTGTTCCTGTAGCGCTTACAGCAGAGCTATGGTTTTGGCTCCAGTACTCCTACACTTCTTCAAAGAGTGAGGAAGGCTCACTGGTGTGCTGATGAGCAGATCCGTTAGTCCAGCCTTCTTCAGTCATGAGGAATGACAAGGAAACATCTCAGGCACGCTCTAGAAATCTTACTACTTGCAGCGGTATTGCAGTTTCCATCGTGGCTCCCACCTGCAGAGTCACAAGAGAAAGCAACTTCTCATCACTAACCTAAGCAACTTTGCAGCACAATGTAATTTAATATGCATGACCCTGTCTTTCCCCATGAACAGGTACAGTCCTACATGGACCATCATTGTAACAATTCCACGGACAGGCGTATCCTCAACGTGTTCCTAAACATCTGTAATGATCTAAGCAAGCTCTGCCACAAGCTGGAAACCATGCATTCTGGCAACAACATAACCAACGGCATTCTGGAGAGATGCAAGCTGCTCCTCAGCCACAGCAACAATCTGAGCACCATCCGAGCTAAGTAGGTCTTGCTCCATCAGCTTAGTTTCTTCGTCAATGCTGGGGGACTGTCAGAGGAATCCATATTCCCACTTGACTTCTCCATCAGTTTCTGGCTTTAGTGAGGGTACAAGGTGCTACCCAGTTTACTATTCTGGCTGTTGGGAAAACTTTGCCAGCCTTCATTGACAAAAAGGGGGTTTGTTTGTTAATTTGATCATTTTACTGGTGCATGGAAGGGCATATACAGGCAGGTTAGTACCCTGTAGTCCCATGCAACGCTCAGGCAGTTCACCTCCTCCTCCCTCCTATTCCTGTTCCGCACGCAGCTAATTTCTGTGGGGCAAGTATCTGTACATGCTCTTGAACTCTTCCAGATCTAGCCCAACAGCCAGGATGGTGTGTTTGGCATGACTCATTTCCTGAGATGCAATTCTATCTGTGCCTTTTTTGGGGGGGAAATGGCTGGCTGTGCACTTCTGCTCTTCCCAGGGGGCCTCAGGGTGATGCTGTGGGCTCAGCAGGGTTGCGTTGCTTGGGCTACTCTGCCAATTGTTTTCTTCTGTCCCACAGATACCCCCATGACGTTGTGAATCACCTGAGCTGTGATGAAGCAAAGAATCATTATGGAGGTGTGGTGAGCCTCATCCCCATCGTTCTAGACTGCATGAAGGAATGGGTAGCCCACACTGAGAAGCTGCCACGGCACATGCTGTATAACGTGAGTGGTGGAAGTGCTATCTCTGAGAAGAGAGCACCCCAGGATGCACCAGCTAGGGCAGCCATTTCCCAAACACCACCTCCTGTGCACCCTGAAGCTCAGACCTTGATTAGTAACAAAGATAATGTACGAGTGCAGGGAAGTAAGCACATCCGGAAGAAACACCTACATGACACAGAAAAGCATAGTGGGAAACTTAAAAGTCCCTGGAAACCACCAGGTAGACATGCCTTTTAAAGGATCAAAGTGCATGCATCTTCTGCTTACCACCTTTAATCAGGTGGCTGATTAAAGAAAGTGAAATGAATATTAGAGATTCTTCCTGAGTCCACTTTCTGTAGACTTAGCCCCATGAGCCAGCATTGGACAGATACATACTTGTCTCCCTTGCTGATGTTTCCACTCTTGTCCTTAAAGTTGTATCCCACCAGGAGTAGCTGTAGCACTACAGATGGTCCCTTTGACCAGCATTGCAGTGAGAGCAGGGAATAGTCAGGAGCAATCAGGTTCTAATCGCTCAGATACGAATATTGGGCAAGCTACTTGAAATGTGATTTTACACTTTCTCAGTCTTCTTTCTGAGGAACACCCACTCACTTGCTGAAACTGGAGGTGTGAAGGACCTGCATGTCTGAAGGGCACGATGCAGAGCAACAATGGCCTCTCATTATGGATTCAGACACGTGTTTGAGATTTAGGTCTGTCCCTAAAGTTCCCTCACCCCCATTGAAATTACCTGGCTATTTGGACCAAAGAATCACAGTTTACAGGACGCTAGTGATGTCTCCCTTCCATGCCACTGGCTACAGTAAAGGTCAGCACGCTTTAGCTGCACTGACTGTGCTCTGCTGCACCCTTCTTGCAGGTTCTCACACCGTCGCCAGCACACACCACTCAGAACATCTTCCCTTATACCTGTTTGACTCCTTTGCTGTCAGAGCTGGAGATGTAAAAGAGAACAAACTTCATTTTGCACTTAATTTGGTGTACTGACAATATCCAAACTTGAATAAAACACCCCTGTCCTCCCCAGAGCTCTGCAAAGCTAACAAAGTCCCTTCCAGTTGACGTGATTCATGAGCATCTGGTGGGAACAGAGGGAGTGAGAAAGCTGTGGCCATTTTCAGATAGTTCCTTTTCAAATTGCAAGTTAAAATGTCCGTGCGTTCCCTTTTTTGAGGCGAGAATCCAGCTTGCCTAGCTTTCAAGGATGTTATGCAGCTTCGTTCATTAAAACTGCAAGGCATTTGAAACAGTCTCATGCTGCTTTCATACCAGCACTCTGCAATTCCAGCACAGCGACTTTATGCCAGTGCTGAAAACAGCTTTCTTTCCAGCCTGCTTAGGGAGGGTCAGCAGAGCCACAGACTCTCCCCATTCTTTGGAGCTGATACGCATTTTTGGTGGTGCTTTTGTTCAAGCACTGTTAACTAGAGAGTTAAGATCTCAATAACGCAGTGTCTTCCCTGTATCTGACTGCTCTTTTCCCCTCCCACAGGCAAATTAGCTCCTGTTCTTTGCTTCCTGCTGGAAGACACTCCTGAATAAACAATTCCCCCTTACATACCTGGCTCAGTTTGCTACAATTGTGAGAAAGCTTTTGCCTTAAGATGACTGGATTTTGGCAACAATCTGCCACAAAAGAAGGGAGAGTTTATACAGAGGAGGGAGCATAGGAAGGAACGATAGCTCAGATGAAATAGGAAGTATTTTCAGGAGCATTTGTATTCTTCACATAACCCCACCTTCTTTTTCACTTTTTCCCTTCCCCTATCCACATGTGCAGCCATGCAATGCATCTATCCACACTGAACTGGAAGCCTATTTTTAGCGGACATCATAATCCAACTGAATTGAACCTTGAACTCAAAATGGTAACGAAGCTTACCAGGGTCACACAGAGACTCCTAGGCGCTACTGGGGCCACAGCCAGCCGAATGTGACTGTCACTGTCACCCTCTCGGGCTTTAATTGAGCACCCTGTTGCAGAGGCAGGTTTAGGCAGAAAAATCAAAGCTGCTCGCAGCTGCCCTATTGTGTTTCATGTTGCGAAGTCAAGTGTCCGATGACAGTCGCTGTCTCGGAAAGTTTTTCAAAACAAGTACATGCTATGTGGACTAAAAGATGACCAGTGTTGTGGACAAAAGGGGTGCTATTCCCAGATCTTGTTTTCAACCCTCCTTACCCTGTTGTATCATTTAAATTTGAACACGGAGGCTCTGATGAAACCAAAATTATCTGCCAGTTTGCAGTTCACTCTCAGCTTTCACAGCACAAATTACTTGTCAGAATAGTCCCATCAAATCCTGTCTACCACCTCCCCAACCCTGCTGTTCAAAATGCCAATGCAGTTGCCCATTTGTACTTGACAAAGGTTGTGATACACGCAAGAAACACAGTTCCCAAACTTTAATGATAATTTCTAGCCTAGCCTGATCCTTTCAATCAGTTTTATGCAGCCAAAATTTTAAGACGCAAGCAGAAAAATGAGTGCATAAAACTTGCAGTCTGAGGTTTGGTAATGACATGACCAGAATCTGTTAGAAGACTGCAAAGTTAAGTCTCACAAAAACATCTAGACAAATTACTTAATTTCCATACAAGTTCTCCTCTTCCAGAGTGGATGGACACTTCAAAAGAAAAAAAGATACAGCAAGAATTGTTTTTCTCTACTACAAATCAAGCTGTTTGAAGAATTTACATAAACAGGATGTAAATGCCAAACACAGAAGTGCAATAAAGTTTTACTTTAGCCTCTGTGAGCATAAAATTCCAAGCTACACACTGAGAAACTAGGCAGGGCACCAAACTGACTTACCTGGAGATCTGTCGCTTAGTCCAGGAAATAAATGCTGCTTTTTTGTTCAGAGACTGGAATAGAGACACGGGCTGGGAGTAGATGTTCTCAGCGGAATCCTGGCACCTTGTAGGCTGTAAAGTTCCTCTCTGCTCCCCTTGATTCAGCAAAGGGTCAAACCAGGCTTTTGTCAACCTCTAACCAGGCCAAAACATCCTGTACGTTAAACATCTGGTTGAGCGCCTCAGACACCGAGAGGACGGGGCACAGCTGGGCACCCGAGAGGATCAAGTGTAGGGACGGCGGCGGGCGCTCAGGGCAACGAGAGGGGAAACTCGGCATCCCAAAAATGTCGGGAAAGCCGGTGCGGGGCCAAGCGGCGGCTTCGTGGGGCCTCTAGTGGCGGCCTTTGGGAAACGCCGCGGGGCCAGCGGGCGAG
>NW_010520810.1:0-4941 GCF_000687285.1 Phaethon lepturus
AATTTTGTCTCTGCTTGACCTAACGAGATCAATGATGGCATTACCTGCAAGGCCAGGTGACACCTGGGCTTCTTCTGCCTTTCTCCATCACCAGCTCCCTGCTTGCATTCTCCCACTTCTGGGCAGGCACATAGCAGCAGCTAGCAGTGCCAAGACATATCTGCCTGGTTGGCTAGCAGGAAGATGGTGATGCTCTCCATTTGACTTACCTCTGTGTCCTGGTTTCAGCCAGGATAGAGTTAATTTTCTTCATGTAAGCTAGTGTGAGGCTATATTTTGGATTTGGGATGAAAAGTTGTTGGTAACGTTTTGATGTTTTGGGTTGTTGCTGAGCAGTCAAGGACAGTCCAGCTTCTTGTGCTGGCCTGCTAGCAAGAAGGCTGGGGGTGCACAGGAAGCTGGGAGAGGACACAGCCAGGACAGCTGACCCAGGCTGGCCAAAGGGATATTCCATACCATATGATGTCATGCTCAGTATATAAAGCTGGGATGAAGAAGAAGGAAGGGGTGGAGGGATGTTCAGAGTGATGGCGTCTCTCTTCCCAAGTAACCATTACGCGTGATGCAGCCCTGCTTCCCTGGGGATGGGTGAACACCTGCCTGCCCATGGGGAGTGGTGAATGGATTCCTTGTTTTGCTTTGCTTGTGTGCACGGCTTGTGCTTTACCTATTAAACTCTCTTTACCTCAAACCATGACTTTCCTCACTTTTATTCTTCCAATTCTCTCCCCAGTTCCACCCTGGAGGGTGAGTGAGCGGCTGCGTGGGGCTTAGTTGCCGGCTGGGGCTACACCACAACACTCTGTCCAAGCTAAGTGCTTCCAAAAGTGTGTGGCTGTTTTCAGCACCTAACTGGAGATCCAGTTTAACACATCTTGAACAGGCCTGATCCTCAAGGGTCTACTTTTCCTGAAAAGTGAAGGGCAACTTGACTTTTCCCGCAATTACTTTTCCTAGAAGTGGAGTGCTCAGTAAACAAGGCCTCCAAAGTCACTAGGTATTTTTGGAAATCTTTGATGTGGACTTGTGAATTCTTAAGTGCATTTTACCTTCCCAGTGCTGGAGGTGTTGTCTTTTCTGTCCTCTGTCATCATGTTAGTGCTGTTTACCTCAATTATATTCAGCACAAACATAAATGACAGCCTTAAGCTATATTAAAACAGTTATCCAGAAAGAAAGCTCTCATTGCTCTGAGCCAAACTTACTGCTTACAGCAGTGTATTTTCTGATTCACTTGAGCTGCTGTAGAGTTATACCCTTGGTGAGACTTAATTTTCATAAACATCTCCAAGAATAGTAAATTATTCATTATCAAGACCTTTTCATTAACCACTGACATGTTATCTGTTCCTCTCTCTGCTCTGAGGAGAGAAAAATAGGAGTCTATTATACCAGGAGCCAGAAGAGAATAGCTGTTTGGTTCCTAAATTCCATTTAATTCTATAAATACTAAGCATCATTCATAACCTATGATTAGAAACTTTAGCTCAAAATTCAGAGCTATATGTTCAGCTCTAGTAATTTACAGTTTTCTCCCATTTTTAGCCATGATAGCATGTTAATTTTACCTAAACGAACTGTATTAAAACAAAACAAAACAAACCAGAACAAAATATGACTGTTCTCTCTCTATAAACTATTGCAAAGCAGGAGTAATCTACTAAAAGCACTAGACCTGCCTTCATCTGAATTAGTCCACATGTATACCACCTTCCTGAAAATGGGTAGTCAAAGTGGAAGCGTGTAACATTCCTCAGCCCAGAAATGATATTCATAGGAGGTTGATTTGTTAGGTGAACTGAAGCTGAGAAAAAAAAAAACCAAACAACAAAAAGACTCATTGCTTCAAAATTAAATATCCTTGCTTTTCCTCTTTTAAACAAAAAAATCCTTCCAGGCAATCAATTGTGGACAAACTTAGAGGATGTATTAATTTTTAAGCTTTTAAAATATATTTTTAAAAATAAAGCCAAGCTCCATTGTAAAAATACATGTTTCAAAGTGAAATGTCAAACTGTTTCCCCCAAAATATGTAGAAACAAAATATTTTTTTAAAAGAAATGTGTTTTATTTTGGTCAGAATTCTCTGTCCCATTTGAATACAATTCCTGTATTTCCTCTGTGATTCTAAAACTGCTTTTTTTCAGCAAATATGCTATTCTTGAAAAAAAATAAGAATCAACCAACTTTATCCATTCCTGTTTCCCTGCAAAAAAGGAGGTTTTGTTGACATCATATTAACAACATAGTAGTAAATTCCATATTTCTGTCAAAATTAATGATCATATCCTACATTTTGGTGCCCCCCCTGGATTATGGGCCTTTTCTAATGAAGTGATCTGATTCATACCAGGGTGGTGATCAACACCTTGGGGCATAACATCATCAGAAAACCCTTGGGAGTTTGCAAATTGTCAGACAGATGAAGAAGATTGCTTGTAGGTCATGTTTATGGCTCCTATATTATTTTTAGGAACTGTCACTGAAAACCCCTCGAAGTCATTACGTCTCCTCCATGTTTGTCTTTACACAGAAATGTAAGTATTTACTGCTTTACAAATGTGTATCTGCTGTGGAATCTCATATTAAAACATCACTTGTGTATTTTCAATACTCATCTCTCTGCACCCTAGTTATTTTCTTTTAGCAAAAGCTGTTTTTTTCCCTGAAGGGAATATCTACTGTGTGGGGGGGTGGGAAAAAAAGTAATTTTCTGTAGATTATGGGCCCATTTCATTAAAAAAAAAAATAAATAAGCCCATCAAGTGTTTGGAAGCACTGATAAACTGGAGTCCCTAAGAATGGTGAGAAAGATTAACTGTCCAAGTGTTACTCTAAATATTATATTTCTCTGTATAATATTTCTATGTTATTATCACTTTAAAAAAACACACTAAAAACCAAAAACAACCCCCCCAAAATAACACAGTAGGAATTTGGATCCAGACTGATCCAGAAGTTTTAGCTGCATTCACTTTATTAGATGATTTCAATGTGAATGAGACCCCTGAACACCTTTGCTGAGCAAAACTTTTTCATTAAAGGTCAAAAGTGTTTGAGCTTCTAAAGACTGGACATTACATACATACAACATACACCAAAAGGTGAAAAATAGGAACGCAGATTGATTTTCAGAAGTGGGAACTGGTGAGGTACTTCTGATCTCCTAGGATGGATTAAGGTAAAGAGCTCTGAGAATCTCATCCTCACTGTAAACATCTCTTTCTAAAATCACATGTATCTTCCTGACGTGCTTACATGATTAAAAATCATTCCTCTAAATAAAAGTAATTTGAAAGTCATTTGACACATGCAGTCTCCATCCTATGGTTAGCAGAGCTGCTAATGGCAATTTCAGTGGATTTTGGAAAATATATAAAAAATATTTCAAAGCATATAGCCTAATTAGTGCCCTCACTAGGATCTCCAAGCAAGAACACCTACTGATTGTGCCTTCTCTTTGAATCAGATCTCAAATAGCTACTTATATCAGCCAAATGAAGAAAATAATTTCAGCATAATAAATAGAAGTTTAGTACTCTCTTTTTAGTTACAAGAAAATACCACAGTAACCATACTCAGTTGATGTTCTCTATGTGCATAGAAAAAGAGAAGATCTGATGCATCCTGTCTGTACTAATTGAGAAATTATATTCATCTACTGAAAAGCCTTAATGGGTCATCCTGGTACAATTCATTGTCTTACCTCTGCAAATGTGCAGATGTAATTCAATAAATATGCACTGGTGATGGACATCACCACGGTTGGACTGTACCTAAACTATATACTGACCCTCTGGATTTCTGAGGTCATATCTTGTTATTCTTTTTTTTGGTGGGTGTCATCATCCCCCCACCCCGGAAGGTCAGTGATGTGTTTTCTGGTTTATTATTGTTTTTTTGCCAGGTACAGCTCTTTGAAAGCAAATGGCTACAGTAAGGACTGATATTTCGCAATTCTCAAAAAAGACTGGAAATAATTCAGTTCCAAAAGATTTATAAAACTCTGAAATTCTGCTTAATCAAGGAGCCTTCAAAATGCATGTTCATTAGTACTGTTTAGTACAGCTTACTAAATGAAGGAAACTCTTAAAAGTTGGTGAAACGTTCAAATCTTTATAGGAGCATCAAATTTTTAATATTGCTGGCAGGCCAGCTTTGTGCTTCCCAAGTTTAAACAATGGCTGCAATAAAATTGTCATTATTTTATAGACTGACAGAACTCTGCAAATAGTTTCTGCTGATTAAGTCTGTTTTCTCTGACACTTGTACCAGAAATCCTTTATGTACTCAAGAGGCTCCCAAAATGTTTTTTCTGGCTTGAAATAGAGATTAAAAATGTCACTCAACAGCAGCAACAATAGAAGTTATTGCATAGTCTGGATGGTACAGACGATTGCTAATGGAATACAGCATGCAAACTTCCACAGTAAGATCACTGCATTACAAGTGCTGGAAATGAAGAACAATGCTACTATTGTTCAGTAGCTGTTCTTTCAGAAAGACTTGTCTGTTTATGAAGTGGAAAATTGCCAAGTAGAAATATCAGTAACAGCGAGTAGACGTCTTTTAACATTTCATTCCACACGTTTTTCCAGAACTTATCAGACTCAAAAGTATCCTCTTACACAGAAGAGAAACATAATTGTCTTCATTACAGAAAATACTACTCTTTGCTAAGTGGCAAGGGAGCAGGTACGCCCATCCGTCACTCAGCTGGCAACTTTGTGAATGAACAACACGAATACCACCTCCTTGGCCCTTCCATCAGTCAGAACAAGATGGTCCATGATATTTTTGTCTGCCTTTGTTTTTCCCAGTGATAACAGTGGTTAGAAGGAGAGGCACATTTCGGTGGTTGATTGAACATGATGTGTTGCCACTACAGTGTAATAGATCCAACATACGAACAACAAGGTTGAAACAAAACATCTGCAGGAA
>NW_010520810.1:4972-6978 GCF_000687285.1 Phaethon lepturus
TGGAAAAAGGAGAAAAATAAAAGAGGCAGATTAAAAAGCATATTGCTCAAAAGGCTTTATTTCAATACTTACCCTAGGCCTTTCTCAAAAAATATTTTAAAAGTCACTATCAGACCATTAATATTTTTGCCCGTTTTATTGACCTTTTACTAGTTTGTACAGCTGCTGAAAAAAATCCTCCAAAAGTGACCCAGAGTGTTTTTTAGACATGGTTATGCTCTCTGATGCAGGGAAGGATCACACAGGGAAGGATCCTCACCTTCACACATGTGTTACCAGATGCTGAGGTGCAGCTTTGTTACTCCTCCCTCACTAACTCTTTGTGCCTGAAGTGCAGAAAGCTCCTCACTGAGATGCCAAATATTAACAACCTACGTGCAAGGAAGATGAACCTCTCTGGGGCCAGAGAAGTGCTTTCCCCAAGTGACAATGGACCATTTTGCTCCATAGTGGGATTCAGCTCACCAGGTATTTTTGACCTTTGAAACCCTCCCTGTCTAAGCATCTGGTGTTACTGTGGATACTCTAAAGTAACTGAGATGTGGACAGGGCTGGCACCTATGATGCCAAATGCAGAGGAGACCAATGCCTTTGTGGGGATGTAGTAGAAAACCACATGGGATAACACAAGACTTGTAAAACGGAAGCAGAATCTAGTATCTTAGTCCACTAAGTCACTCTCTGGTTGTCTACATCTGAAATATTCATCCTGAACTCCTTCCTTCCACTCATGGTTCATTCGTTTACAGGTATACATTTAGGTCTATTTACTTTAGTAAAGTTAAAGGTCCAGGGGACCCTAGCACCCCAGCTTTTATCAGTGGGAGTTGTTAATACTCAAGATCTTTGGATGCTGTGCTGGTCTGCCACTTCTGGGACCATTAAGTCTCTTCTCAGTAAACATTTACCCCACAGGAGACTGTGGAGAAGATCACTGAATTCTGCCCAGAATAGTTTAGCTTAATTTATTAAGTCTTCAGCACCGCTTAGATGCTGGTTTTGTGCCACCAGAGGCAAGCAGCACTATCTCCTCCTGCGTGGAAGTGCCATGCGGGTATTTTTCTATCTCACTAGCTGAAGAGGAGTTATATTCCTTACTCTCATTATCTCAGTCATTGTGGTTTCTTTGCTCTTTGACTTTGCTCTTAACGTGTAAACTTTCCATGGCTCTAATCTTTTAATTCTTCATTATCTTCTTTTTCTAGCTGCTTGTGATTAACATCAAAAGAAGAAAAGATGACAGAGAATGGCTGAGTATAACAGATTTTTGAATCTTATAGCAAATTGCTGTTTCCAGTTTCTTTGATAGTGAATAAAATAATAAAATAATAAAAGATTATTTTTTTTATTTCTGCATATTTAACCTTTAAAATTCTAAATCCTTTGTAAAGGAAACAGAATAATAATCCGTAAACTACCAGAAACAGCCAGCTTCATGTATCTGACATACCCTTGCACCATACGAATTTTTTTGGGGATTGGTTACACACCCTGAAGCCTACCTACACCTCCTTAAAACCAACATCACTCAGGTTGCAAACAGCATGGATTAACAATATCAATAGAAGACAGACTGTGGAAAATGCTTTCATTGGTGTCAGCTAAATTGTTACATACTGTGAATGAAATCACTTCTGCTTTACACTAGCAGGAAAAGAAGATAAGATCTACAAAAAATCTCAGAAAGAAACTTTGTGTTAGTATGCAGAAACCGCAAGAGAGTTATGTTTCCATAGTTACCACAAATGTTCTTTCTGGCTTTTAAGCCATTCCTCCCCTGTCTCATGAGTATGTTTGTCATATCTACCCACATATGCCCAGGTACTAGGATACACTACCCCAAGATCTAGAGATAACAGATATGTCAGTCAGATAAACTGACATTATTCTCATCTTGTTCATGACAAATTTGCAAGCCACGGATGGCCTTGCAGACTGGTAGTCAAAGAGCCTGACTCTTGAAGGATCCTTACAACAGAATCACAGAATCACGGAATCACTAAGGT
>NW_010520811.1:0-319 GCF_000687285.1 Phaethon lepturus
TACCCTGTCCCGGGGCCTCCGGCGCCGGGGCCCGGCCTAGGCCCGACACGGGAGAAAAGCGTTTACGACCACCTTCTTTTGCACAAATCAGGCAATAGTGTTCACCTTCTTTTTCCCTGTCCCCTTGGGACTGCAGCTGTCTATATCATAGCTAGATGTTGAGAGGAGATCACTAGGTGGGGAGGTGTCCAAGACCTGTGGTTCACTTATGCCTTCAGCCTCCAGCATTTCGAAACTATTTAGGCTTCAGCCGTCCATTAGAGCTGCTTCTTGTGTCTGCCAGCGATCGGCAGGCCGAGGGAAAGGCCCCCCCCCCCCC
>NW_010520811.1:350-5354 GCF_000687285.1 Phaethon lepturus
GCTCGTAGTTTGGAGGGGAGAGGGGGAACTGCAGGAAACGAAGCTGAAGCTCAGGTCTCGCTTTGAGTGAGGATGAGGGGCGAAGCATCCTGAAGGATGGTTCTGTGAAGGATGCCGGCTCTGTTTTCTTATTCAGGATCTATCGCAAGTACAATTAGCTAAAAATATCTTCCTAAGCAAAAGCAGAGACAGCAGAGCAAAAGCCAAGGACTGCCCTAAATTACCTTCTTTTTAGACCACATAGAGGCAAAATTTGAATGCCTCTAAGTACCAGGAGATCTGAAACACTAAAGGGAAGCACAACCGAAGTGATGGGCCCAATGTAAGAGTTAAGTCGTCTGGGCTGGGGTATTTACTGCCCATGCTTCAGGTCAAGAGAAAATCCAGTGGACAATGCAGAACTCTCTGGGCAGGGATCTCCCAGGAGTGGTCAGGCCTGGGATTTGAGGTGTTGCAGTAAGATGTCCTATTGCAACCGTGGCTGTGCCAAGTCAGGAGGTTATTCATCAGGAGGTTACTCATCACTGTGCTCATCACTGCTCTGTTGGAGCCTGCCAAGGGTTAACTGAGCTGTTTGTGGGCTGGCAAAAAGGCTTACTATTTAAAGTGATTAATTGATTATCTTCTTCCCTGAAATGAAGTAGGAAACCAGGCCAGTAGATCCAAGTAAGGCTTGACAGAGCAGCAGTTGGTGGCAGTAACCTCTTCAACAGTGCAACTACAGCCAGAAGACGACACAGGTAAATAGCCTGCAGAACGCTTCTTGTATGTTTTTGTCAGTTAGGACTATAGCACAGCTGTATAGCCAGCTTCAAGTGTGCCCTATCCATGCCATGACATGGAAGAGCACATTAAAAGGAAGAATTACAGAAGCCTCAGTTCAGATGCTATGCAACCATCTTGCGTTACCCCTTGGGACAGAGGCAGCATGGCCTTCAGCCTCAGCACGTGGGAGGCTGGCAGAGGTGGGCTTCCAAGTCTTTTCAGTCTTCCTGTATGACTTCAGCAAAGCATGTCCTTATGCCTCAATTTCTTAATCTGTAAAAGGGGAGCAGTTTTTAATCACCAAATAAGGCTGCTGTGAAGTTAAATTAATTACTGCAGGTAAAGAGGGTTACGTCCTTTGAAGGCAGGTGTTAAACAAAAGCAAAGATTTATTACTAAAGGTCCATTTGAACTTTGTTCCGGAGACTGCAGTATTTATTGATTAGTAGCTTTTGGCAGGGGGAGGAATTGCGCAGATGACCTCAGGGAAGTAAACTACAGGAAGGTGTGTGTGAAGGCATTCATGCTCTTGCTAACGTTATTGTAAATCTTGATCCTTTAATAAAGCTGTGACCTTGGAGTTGACAACTGGTACGCCATGGAGCAATATATAGCATGGCACCAACCTTGTAAATCTTACGTAGTTTTTTGTCATTGACATAGACAACATGTAAAGAGAAACCAGGCAGATGAAGTTTATGAAACACATTTATTTGAAGGAAAGCATTTTTAAATCGGACTTTTTAGATAAAATGAAACCAATGGTCCTGCCAACATTTTGTTCCTCGTGTTTGTGAAATGAAATCTCAACAGTGAAAACCTGTAGAACTGCTCATAAAATTTTGCCATTTGCAAGGTGCAACTGCCACTGAAGAGGTATATTTTAGATCACCTTTGCACAGCCATTGTACAAATTTGTACAACTGCTTTTTGTACAACTGTTATTTTGGTTGCTTTCTTCACAAGGATGCTGCTGCTGCAAGAACAGAGTGCTCCTTGCCAATATGAAAAGGGCAAGGATTTGTTCTGTGGGAGCGGTCAAAGACGGATGTGAGCAGAAGGGGAAAGAGAGAAAGCTGTGTAAGTACAGCGGGATCAGAAGGTGCCACGTGCAAGTGGAAAGACATCTTTTGCTCTTGACAGGTCTATCTGTATCACTACTGACAGAGAACACTTGCAGCCACAGACAAAACTAAGGACAACTAAGCTACGGTGGTAGCTTATTGCATACATATAAAAAGTTCTGTATACGTTTTTTGGATGTGCAGGAAGCCATAAATCCAATAATTCTTCCCCTATATTTTGGTTACTTGCTCTGGCAGACCAGATTTTTTTTTTTTTTTTAGTTACTATAATGTTCCCACAAATTCCACCCTTTGGACTAGCACTGTCCATCTTTCTGACGGAGGAGTCTTCATTCCCAAGGACAGTTCTCCAAGAGAAAGGAAAGCAACTTTCCCAGGCACATGAAACATTGAATCTTTCACCTGCCAAAAAGGAGCCACTTTCTGATTCCAAGAAAAACTAATAAAGACCTAAAGTCTAATGGGAGTTTCCTTGTTAACATGTTACCATGTGATCAAAGCTAATTTAGTCACTGTACATGCTTCTATGCATGAACATGAATTTTAATTTCTTACAGATCAACTGCATCTTTGAAAGATACTATGTTATACGGTATGTGTAAAAAAAAGTACATACTTTTTTTAACTTACATAGTAAGAATACAGGTTAGTTAAAAGATGCTGTCAGTCTCTTGAAGAGGTTTCTATTTTTTTATTACAAACATAATATTCACTTCTTGCTATCCTTTCAAGATGTCTTTCACTTACCAACTTTGTTAATTTTGAATCTCATGTTACACTGTAAATGGAAACTTGTGTGCAGTCCTTGACAGTAGGTAGTATGCCTGATACTGTTTTGAGGGGGTATTTGTTCCAGTTTGTTTTGTCCTGTAGCATCTGAAATGCTGCTGTTTGTCATCTACCTCCAGGACTGCATTGTCATCATCAACGTAGACAAGAGTGGCCTGCTCCTGGAATGGAGCTGCAAACAGATAGGAAACACTGCTGTCAAAGCCAGTGTATCTGTATCCTGGACCAGCAGTGAGTTCAGGACCATTGCATTTTAGATAGAGAAACTGACAATATTTTCTTTTATCCTTACAAAAAAAAAAAAAAAAACCCCACACATTTTTTAATGACACTGCAAATTAATTAAAAAAATAATTTAAAAACAAAACAATGCTTAAGAAAGAAAAATTATTAGGTCCATGCAGATTACTAACACTCCATTAATTGCAAAAGGCTAAATTCTAATGACCATGTTTATCTACAGAACATGTTCTTCCACTCTTCTGCAGTAGACCTTATGAGCTGTTTGGATGATTCACATGCATATATACTAAGAATGACCCATCTAGAACTCTTTCAACAAGAACTTCCCCAACAGTGTTTGTTGAATATCAAGATAGTAATTAATGTGTTGATAGATTTAATTTTGACTGCTTGACTTACCAGTTAAGAAAATACTGGTTTCAGTGGCTTTCCATCCATGTTTAAAGTTTACTGCCTTTCTATTCCTTAGTGGTAAACACTGCAACATAAAGCAAGAGAAATCATTATGAAACTTGAAATAAATGAGAATGTCAAATGCAGAAACAGATTAATTCAGTGATTATGCAAAACCCAACAACGCAAATGCTCTTATTAGAGAGTCCAATTTGGTGATGCATGTTATATTACAGTGTATAGAAATAAATACACAATTCTTAGCTCTACTTTATGAAGCTATATATGTGGGAGCTATCATTAAAGCGCTATCATACATAAGTCTGTTTCCGCCATGTGCATTAATTACAGGTTCAAATTATTAAGACAGTTCTTCCCTGCTTCCCCCTCCCCCCCATTTGGCCATCATTTTCTTTAGTGCTTTTGCACCATTTGAAAAAAATAATGTTTTATAACTTCCTTTGGGATTTTGTCTGGGTGAGTAGCAAACATAAATACAGGAAAGCACTAACTAATATTCTTGAGAAATTCTAACAGCATGCTAATGCTTGTGCTGCATTTTATATTTTACAGCACACTCAGACAGCAAACAGCTGCAGCACCTTTCAGAAGTAAAACTGTGTCATCTTAGATTCTTAGAGAATAAAAAAGGATTGTTGAAACAGCTTTCGTTTAAAGCACATAGGTTTTCATTTTAGGATCTCCAAGTCATTTGTAAACATGAGTCAGATGCATAATACCTGTTAAGAAATGAGGTAACGGAGTACCTTTCCCTTGTCCCACCATTAGACAGCAACAGAACTGAGGACAGAATCCATTAAGCTGGCACCTCTGACTACCAGACAATGCTGTTTCTGCACATGTCTGCCGTGCTTTGTGACTTTGTGTTGCAGTCTCTGCTCAGTTCTTTCCAGGACTTCGTGATTGTAGAAGGTGCAGAAGATACACGTAAAGAAATCAAGTCCAGTAGTTTGCAAATACTATTACGCACTATGTAGTCTTCATAATGGAGCATATGTCTGAGCTGAAGATGACTTATAAAGTTTCTGCTGAAATAGCTTGGATCTCTCCCAGGTGTTAGACAACAAATTGGACAAGACTATAAATAAATGGAAGGAAGTATTCTATTTTCATCTTGGAGGTCTTACAGAAGAAATATTATCTGGTTTAAAAAAACAGAAATGTGAAATAGGTGGATCTGTTATGGCCAAATGGCATTATTTGAGCAAGATGAATACTGCTAGGCACAGTGCACTTTCAGATCAACTGTCTGTTATGCTAATCCCTGCTGTGTAATTCATGTCTCCAGACATCCCAAGGACTGTAAACCTATATAGATCTGATGGTTAATATATTCCCTCCTACTAGCTACAAGAGAAGAGTCATGCAAAAGCATTTGTTTTATCCAGTAAAAATCTATTTATCATCCAAACAATTCATGTATCCATTTGTTTATCATTCAAATAATAAAACTAATAACAAATAGTCCATTTGTTTATCATCCAAAACACTGTTTGGATGATAAAGTGCTACAAGAAATATACAGGATTTCTCTGGTCAACAATAACACGTTAATTCATCTGTGTACTTACAACAGAAGTGCTTAAAACACCTGTGGAATAATTGCTGGAGGTGACCTAGAAATCTAACTTATATCCATATTTTAAAGAAAGATACAGCACTGAAGAAACTTCCAGAGTGTAGTGCAGCTGATATGCAAGGGATCCAT
>NW_010520812.1:0-1234 GCF_000687285.1 Phaethon lepturus
CGCTGCGGGGCCGGCGGCCGGAGGCCTGATCCTGCACCCGGATCAGGGAAACGCCTGTATTCGTGCACGCTGTACATGGGAATCACAACTGTTTTTCTTCGGTATTAGCTGCAATTTCCCTTTCTTGCTTGGGGAGATTAGTAGAAACACTTTTCTTCCTTCCCTTCCCCTTCTGTTTTGTTCTTTTTTTCCTCCTTCTTCCTTTTGCTTTGGCTGAAAATTTCACACTGGACTTCAGCAGTTCAAGCGCAGCACAGATTCCATCTATACGGGATTCCATACATCCAGCATTAATCTTCCAAATTAATGATTCCCACCCTAGAACAGCTCTGGCTTGAAAGGGCATTAGCTAATTTCCCAAGCAAAAAAATCCCATCTTGTTTTAGTCCTATAATGCCTGGATTTTAAAAGGCAGTTAGTGCATATTTAAATAACGACCAGGTTTAAATAAGGCCAGAAGGAGGGGACTGGTGGTGGCTTGAAAAACTCTATTAAAACATAATAAAAGAAGGTTAAGCATTTGAAGAGCTAAGGAGGAAAATGAAGACTGATCTAAACCAGAAAGAGAACAAGCAGTTTTTCAGATGTAAAGTTTTAAGAGTTGCAAGTCTGTAAATGTTAAAATAGAGGTTCAGGATTGTTCTATATGAATCTCTAGGGAGGCCCCCATGTCTGGAAGAACTATTAAAACGCTTCTTACTTTCACCTTTTTTAACATTTCCTGAATACTTTCTCCTCTTCGCAGTCCAGTTGGGGGATCAAGTGTGTCTCGCTGCATTTTTTCAGCATTTACGTAGCCACTTTCCCTTCAAAGTTTGAGCATGAAACATAATTTTACTGGGATAAATCTGTCATTTAAGTGAAAGAATAGAGTTGAAAATGTTAAGCTCCTGCCCCCCCCAAGGGGAGGGGGGAAGAAAGGACTCCCCCAAAATGTTTTTCAGAAATTCACTTTTGCAGCAGAGAGCTCCCCTCCCCAAGCCCGCCCTTCTGCTTTTTTTTATCTCATTTTCGGGGGTGGGCGTGTAAAAGGGGTTGATTTATTTTTGCAGATGACCCCTTTCCCCAACGCTGACGTTTTTACAGCCGACTTAACATCGAGTCCGGCGTTTTCACTTATCTGTCTTAATTGTCAATATTTGATTGGCTTTTTTTAATTCTAAGGGAAGGCGGGCGGCCGGTGCAGCCAGGCTCGTCCCTCCTGGGTTGTGTCAGCCACCGAGCAAACCACCGG
>NW_010520813.1:0-307 GCF_000687285.1 Phaethon lepturus
GGCAGAAACCGCAGGTGCTGGGTGCCAAGGAAACCCCGGCCAAGCAGCGGAAGAAGGGCCGTGGCGCTTCTGACCACTTCACGCGGCGCCCGAGTTACGCAGCCAGATATTTAATTATCAAAAAATGATGCTGCATAAATGAAAAAAATATTGATCTTTTTGCATCAAAATGCAATCATGCCAAATCAAAAACAATTAATGTCCCTGAATGCAGATATAGAGCAGGAAATAGGCACATACTTTCTGTAGGTAAATCGCTTACGGTATAATCTAGGCTTTAGTATATTTTCATTGCTATTAAATGAGG
>NW_010520813.1:376-682 GCF_000687285.1 Phaethon lepturus
TGCGAAGTAAACAGCAAAACCAGCGCATCTGATTTTTGAAATTCTTCTGGCTTTTCTTTCTGACCTTTGGTATTTGTATGTGTCGATGCTCTCTCTAAACCATTGCACAAAAACACCTTGAAGTGTCAAGCTTTAAAAATGAGTCTTCTTTTCTCTTTCTCCTGTGCAGCTTGGATTATCTTGGCCTTGTCAAAATACATTCTCTAGTTAGAGGTTGGAAATATTTCCCTCCTGGCTCCCAAGTATTGATTTTTCAAGGCTCAGCTCTGCCTGTCAGCCAGGAGGGGAGAGGTGAGAGTTCGCCCG
>NW_010520814.1:0-267 GCF_000687285.1 Phaethon lepturus
TGCAGGCCTCACCCTGAAGCTGCTTCTAGTCGGAGACAGCGCCGTGGGGAAGTCCAGGTGCTGGCCGTGTGGGCCGTGCGGGCGGGGCGCTCTCGACATCGGGCTGAGTTCTCGGTTTCTTTCCCCGCAGCCTCCTGCTGAGGTTCACTGATGGTGCGTTTGAGCCGTGCCTGAAACCCACCATCGGTGAGTCCGGAATCCGCACGACCCCGAGATGGGGACGTTTCCACATGTTTACGTTGGGGTCCCGTTGGCGAGAGGCAGCGG
>NW_010520814.1:395-2438 GCF_000687285.1 Phaethon lepturus
GGCGCGGGGCCGGGATTGTGCGAACGCCTGGCGGGCGGGCACGCGCTGTTGTGGGGGCGAGCCGGCTGCGAGGGCGAGCATTCGCCAGTCCGTTCTGACAAGCCTTCCCTGCTTCTTACGTCTTAGGTGTTGATTTTAAAGTGAAGAAAATGGTGGTAGACGGCCATGCAGTACAGCTTGCAATATGGGTAGGTTTTGTTCCAGACAGATATGGATAGGTTTTGTTCTCGGCAGATGTGAAAACTTCAGGAGCTTCTTTTTGTGTTTTTTTTTTTTTTTTCCTCTTCCTTTTCTCCCTCCTTGCTAAAGTTTTCTGGATGTTGAGGTTGTGTACTTAGGATGCAAAGGCACATAGGATGAGTGTCTGTCATGACTGTCCAACAGTAGTTGCAAACAAGGTTCTTTCAAAACATTGATAAATGCTTCATTGCTCTGGATTGGGGACTTCAATTCTAGTGGAGATTTTGGCTGCTCTCTTCTGTGCCTATACAACAACTGCGTTTCTCTAAACCCTCTGTGAAGTGTTAGACTTGTGACGATGTGACCTTGCAGGAAAGGCAGGCATTTCGTGCCTGTATGGCCCAGAAATGCTCCCAGGACAGACAGCACAAGTAAAACTGCAGAAGGGTGATGCTATGGGTGATGAGTTGCATGATTTCTTGTATAGGCTATGCAGTGACTCTGCATGTATACTACACCAGAAACAGTCCAGATGCTTTATTTTGGTTAAAATCATGGGGAGGGGAACCATACTTGATCCTGAACTTCCTGATGCTATGTTTCCAGCACCTGCAAACTGAGAAATCAGATTGCAGCTGTGTGATCAGGATTATTATAATATTTAAGCACTGCATTTATACTCCTAAATAGAATGAAGCAGCCCTAGAAGGGAGTTTTTTATGTGTATAGTCATAAGTGTTTGAGAAAGAACATGCTGTTACAAATTAAGTAATTGGGACTATTGGAAAGAGAGCACAAATGTGCCTTGGTCTGGTATTAACAAAAGTAATATAAATGCCAAAGCTTGAATTATTTTCTTGTTTTCATTCACACTTTGTGTACAGAATGCAGAGTGATAAAGTCATGCTTGCTCTAGCCAGTGAGTGTATGTATTGGCTGCGTGCTGAACACGCTGCACACAAATCAGAAGCTTTGCTGAGAATAACTAAGCCACGTTTGCCCTAATAATCAGAGAGGGGTGTGTCTCCTTGCTGTGAAATGAAAAGCAAGGCCAGAACTTGCACAAGTTGTATGGCTGGAGAAGGCATAAAACCTTTAAGGCATGTACAGTGCATCAAGGGCAAAAAAAGGCTTCTGCTTTAGTGTCCATGTGTGCATGGATGCCTAGGAGTACAATTTCCTTAGTAACGACGGCGTGAATTAAGTAAATACGTTGCCAATTTTAGTTTCTTCTTTTAACAAAGAAAAAATAAATTACAATATAGCTGTTAGTCTGTCTATTGTAATCTGTATGGAAATTTAAATAAATTTTTTTTGTAAAAACATATTTGTGTAGTTCTTTTGCTTCCTTATTGTTTGTTCTGAGGGTTTTTGAATTTCATGTTGCGCTTAGGAGCTATTTTGAAGATTTGTGAAAATAAGTGTAACATACGGCAGTAACAATGGAATGAAACTACTTTAAATTTCTTACCTGCTTAGCATCTTGGCAGACTTGAAGTAGGTGTCTCTAACTGGATTCTCCTTTCCTTCTGTGGAGGAGCAATGGGAGATTTTTGGAACCACTATGTTTGCTGTTGTGCAGTGTTTCTTACCAGAAAACTAGTTATTCCTCGCCTCATTCAGTTCAGCTGTTTGTTAACTCATTAAGCCTAGCTGCTTGGGTTGCAGCAACAGCCATTTATGTGTATCTTTTGAGTCCCATTGACTTTCTTGTTGTCTCACTAATGTTTTAGATGTCTGTGCTTATTGCTTTAACCTTCAATCAAGTCCTCTCCGTGCTTTTCTACCCCTCCTTATCAATTTTCTGTTGCTGCTGCTAATGTTTTCTCTTTCCTCATTCTTTTTGTTTTAGGTTTCATGTCC
>NW_010520814.1:2469-6586 GCF_000687285.1 Phaethon lepturus
AAGGTTTCATGTCAGGAAGAATTTAACTCTGTTTACCTTTTGTGGTTTGAAATACCTTTTTTGTTCTAAATATATTTGATTTTGTGTGTGTGTGTGTGTCTCTTTTGTTGTTTTGTTTTTTTTCCCCTCTGTAGGACACGGCAGGACAGGAGCGCTTTAGAACACTGACTCCCAGTTATTACCGAGGAGCTCAAGGGGTGGTTTTAGGTAGGAGGTATATGGAAGAAAAACATGATTACAAAAAGTATTGTCTTTATTGCTCCGTAAATGTGCATGTCTTTACAAAAGGAGGTTGTCTGAGAGAATCAGAGGAACAATTATGGTTTTTACCGCATTACTGCATCATTAGCTCAAACACTAAGTATGTAAAAGCACTGGCAGAAAATAATGCTGCTTCAAAATATTTTAAACTAAAAATACAGAGATGTCACAGTGCTGGCTGAGTGGATGAATTATTAGCATTAGCTTTGTAATAATTACTTTGGTGAATTTTTGGTAATAAGGCAAATTGGGGTTTGTGGCGGGTTTTTTTACATGTGATGTTTTTACTTTTTATTACTGTAAGACATGAGGTGTGTAGCATGAGTAATGGATGTCTAGTCCCTTTCTGTGTGACAACACCAATTAGAAAAAGAAGGAATTAGTCTGAGGGATTGTGAAAGCTGAACACTTTGCTGTACAAAATACTTGTTCTGACAATGATGCGGTTTTTTAAACCTTAGTGATTAAGTGAATGCAGTTATGAAGTTACTAGTGACCAAAAGTCACTTTTTACTCAGAAACTCTGTTTTTAGCAGTAGTGTATGCATGTAGTTATACACTAGGGTGACAAAATACCTATTTTAAAATATTCTCTGTGGCCCGATTCAGAAATAGTAACAGGTATAAGATTTCAACTGGTAAGTCTGATTTCCAGTCACGTATCTATTGCAGAGATGCTTGTGGTCTGTAATCCCTAGTGACTTTGGGTGACCACAGCCAATGTATTTCAGCTCTGGGAACAGGATATGGTTGATGCATCCTTCTGTAATTCTGTAATACTCCTTTTGGGGGGGGAGAAGAGGGGTGGGTGGTAGTTAGCTCGTAAGGGACTAAGTTCTGCCATAATGAAGTAAACAGCTGTTAAGCTCCTTTTCCTCTGTTACCAGTGTATGATGTTACAAGAAAAGACACTTTCACAGGACTAGAGAGCTGGCTGGCTGAGCTGGAAATGTATACCACCAAAAGCAACACTGTGAAGATGTTAGTTGGCAATAAAACCGATAAGGTCAGTTTAGAAATGCATCCTTTTACACTCTTTAACAGATTACTCAGTCTTGATAGAGTATAAATGTGAGACAAGTGCTGAAATTAACACACTGTTGTCCAAGGAGGTGATGCGCTCTGCAACTGAGGAACCTAGGTTGGGCAGGCTCCACTTACCAGCTCTTTTTTGAAGCAGATCTTGTTAAAGATTTTAATGGAAACTCTCCTGGAGAGATGAAATCGATGAGAGAGATTCTCTTAAGATAGCGAGAGGTTCTGCCTGAGAGATGCTGTATACCACTGAAGTTAACTGCAGTGCAACAGCACAGCTGCTGCTTGCTTTTTGACCAGGCTGTATTTTGGACAGGTGTATTTTGACAGGAGAATTCAGCTCTTCAGATGGCTATTGGGTGTGCATCTGTGTGGGTGTGAGGTGCACTGATAGCTGTGCTTTTCTGGGGTGTTTTGACATATCTTAGATGCTTGTTGAATAGTGAGATATTTCACTCTTGATTTACTACAAGAGGTTTCCAGTGTGGCTATCCTGAACTAGGTTCTCTTCTGCCCCCTTCCAAATCTGTCAATTTTCAGATCCTTCGATATGCCTTTTTAGCTATTTGAGTACTGAAACCTCCTTTCTGGCATGTATCTTGCGCCTAGTTGATTCAGAAGATAGCAACACATTCATTTCTTACGGATTTGATGTTGCTATTGTTCGATTTGACCCCCTAGCAGCCTGCCTAGCAGTAAGCTGTCTGTTGAGTGGGGAAAAAACGGTTGCTGATTACTACAAAGTTTTATAGACGTCTTTGTCTCTTCAGCAAAACTTCTGTTCTGCAGTGGTGCTTTTCCAGGGACTTCCTAAAAGTGGCAAGTGTAGCTTA
The DNA here is from genome assembly GCF_000687285.1 of Phaethon lepturus. NCBI lineage: Eukaryota > Metazoa > Chordata > Aves > Phaethontiformes > Phaethontidae > Phaethon > Phaethon lepturus. Next base: position 4,599 of record NW_010520814.1, read on the forward strand.
TTTTAGTCATGTTCTTCATTCGTCTCTGCAGCCTGATCGTGAAGTAGAGAGAAGAGAAGGACTCCAGTTTGCTAGGAAACGCTCCCTGCTCTTTATAGGTATGTAATTCTGTGCCAAAAACTTGCATACTCATATGTTTATTTTGGTATTGCTAAGCATGAATGAAGCGTACAATTGTATTTCAGGATGATAGGTTGATATACTTTTTTTTTTAGTGCCTAATCAATGAATGTTCTTTTTGCTGCATTAGTTCATATGCATGGTTGTAGGTTTCAACTTTTTTCAGAGATGCTCTGCATTGACTGCAATTGGAAGCACTTTTCTCTGGAAGGGATTTACTTCAGATACTGTGTAGGAATGAATTTATATTTTCTTGAAACTAGCAGGATTTTTTTAATTCGGAGCCCAGAACACTGGAATTTTTCTCCTGCCTGATGACAGCAAGGACCTTGGGTAATCTCTTTTTTGTTTCCAAGTTTCTGTTGCAGCTACATAGAAGACAATATTCTTAGACCAACAATAAAATGTACAATGCGGCAAATATGAAGATGGGGAACAAATTGTGTTTTTAAAAAAAGAAAAGAGAAAGTAGTACCTTTTAGGTGAAGCTTCTTGAAAAGATTTCCAGAAGGAATTGAAACAAATGCATAGGGGAAAATGTGTAGTTCCCTCTGCATTCTTTGTTTCCCAGCTAGTTATGGAATACTACCACAACCTGAGGACAGTTTCTGTTTCTCCATTATGGAGAGAATGGGGAGCTGTGGAATTTTTTTTTTGGTGGAAAAATGAGATGCTTCAGACTGGGATGCATTTCTGTTTATCATATTCAACCGTAAGTGAGCCTTTAAAGGAGATTGGAGAGGAGGTTCACTTATTTAAAAAAAAAAAAGTATCTTCTTTCTGGTCCCAAAAGAACTCCTTACAAAGTGGAATACTCCCTGAAAATAAGATAAAATACTTTCCCCCCCCCTTTTCTTCCCCATCCACCAGAGACCAGTGCCAAGACACAGGATGGAGTGCAACATGCCTTTGAGGAACTAGTCATAAAGATCCTGCAGACACCAGGTCTTTGGGATAAAAGCGCAGAGAAGCGGGGAGTCCAGCTAATGGAATCTTCAGCACAGCAGGATAAAAGCTTATGTGGTGGATACTGTCCACTTTCTTAAATCTACAGGTGGCTGTTCTGTCTGAATGGAGTAGACTTTAAAAAAAAAAAAAAAAAAAGAAAAAAAAAGGGGGGGAGATGGGAGGGGAGAAGGGATTCTGAGCACTAGCCTGTGCCTTGTTTGACCCGCCGCCAGTTCTGTAGATCCAAAACCCAAACTGATTAGCAATGTGCATTTTTGTTCATTAACAAAATACAATTTCTCCTTCCCTTATGCACAACTGATATCTCCAGGTATTTTTCTGGTAATTGTCAGATTTTTCACTACTAAATCATGGCGCTTCTTAGAGTATTGTGCTTTTGCTGTATGGCATTCAACATGGACTTTCTCTGAAGTTCCTGCCTTAGCATAAAATAAGGTAGTACTCCATTTTGGAATATTATTGGAAAGCTGCTTTTCCCTGGGATGGCATGGGAGTCTTTTAAGGCACCCAGGTTCCCTTAAATGTAGCTAACAGGAGTCACCCTGAGCAGTGACATTGTTTCCCTATTTCAGATGGCTTTAAGCAGTTGAAATTGCTACATGTCCCCAGATAGTAAGTTGAGTTGCTGGGACAACCAGGTGATCAGGCCCAGTCAGCATGGGTTTATGAAAGGCAGGTCCTGCTTGACCAACCTGATCTCCTTTTATGACAAGGTTGAGGGAAAGGCTGTGGATTTTGTCTACCTAGACTTTAGTATAAAGCCTTTGACACTCCTTCCAATAGCATTCTCCTGGAGAAACGGGCTGCTTATGGCTTGGGCAGCTGTACTCTTTGCTGGGTTAAAAACTGGCTGGATGGCTGAGCCCAAAGACTTGTAGTGAATGGAGTTAAATCCAGTT
>NW_010520815.1:0-5855 GCF_000687285.1 Phaethon lepturus
CCCCTCCTCCCCAAGCCTGTAGCGTTGCCTGTTCAGCTCTATTAAATCAGTAGTGTGGCTTCTTTAAACTTACTTTCCCCAGTTCCTTCCTTTCCTGTGAAATGAACGGCCTGCTGTTTTTCACTGCAATGTCCAGTGTCCTTTTCTTGACATCTTCCAAAGATTCAAAAAATTCGAACCTAAAAGATACAGTTTTTGAAAGGAGAGACTTAAGTCAAAAATTAAAATCCTGTAAGCATCAGTGGCCAGAACACAGTGACAGAATGCAGTGTTAGTGGCCAGAACTTTGACAGAGAAGAACTTTAATGCAAAAAAGGCAATTCCATAGTTAGATTTTACTCTTTACATTGTAAGAAATGTCTTCCAGGCCTCATGAATGACTACGACACTTCTTCAGACCATGCCAGGGGGAAGGAGGAAAATATGCCTCCATGATGAAATGCTATTTACCATCATTCTTCCCCTTCGTGGAAGATCAGCATGTTTTCCATGCAACCTTTATTAGTCAGAGGAAATAGCTGAGCCAACCCCCCAAGTTTACAAAGTAGGCTTACACCACATTAAGAGAAGACAAAGGTTGAAACCTGTGGCAATTAAATTCTTAATGGCTCTGACTCATGCCTCTGGCACACATCATCTAATGTCAAGTGAGTTTTGTCCATGCTAAATCATGTAAGTTCTGCCCACCTGAATAGCTTTTCCTCAAGTCAGAGCTGTAAAACAGGTAATGTGTTTTGGAGCTAAGTAGTGCTCAACCTGTTCTACTTAACTGAGGATGTACAGGACACGTCAATACTGAGCATGAGGAAAAAGAGTTGCTGCTCCTAACATCTGTGCTGGCACTATATCGGTGGAGTACATGAGAATAGCCAGAAGCAAAATCCACAACTCAGTGTTTTGAGCGTTAAGATGAAATATTTCAAGTTATTTCACCATTTCTGACCAATGCTGACATATACAGAAGAGACCCAACATAGGAAGAAAACTGAGCCACCCAGGATCACCCAATATTCACCTATTTTCACATGTGTGTACCTTCCTCTAAATACGGGATTAAAACCACCTCGCAAAAGAGCTCTACTTCTAAGCGTTACCACATTTCGTTTTATACAAAACACATTCCGTTTCAGTGGCAGAGCTGTGGACACAACATGGTCAGCAAGGAGGTGGGAGCATTTTACTCTGCTCCCACCAGGTCCTGATGACAGCATCCATCCGTCTGTCTGAAGAATGGCGCAGTCTCAAAAGGCTTTGTATTCCTGCCTTTGACTTTTGGAAAGACGCCAGAATAAGCACTAGGCAAAGAAGCGTGAACAGAGGAGCAGCCTTTGTGAGGTACCCAAATGGGAAGATTACCTCTGTTAATGGCAGCAGGGGAAGGGCTGCGTGCAAGTGCAAAGCAGCAAGCGCAGCCTGCATCGGCTACGATCAGGGCCGGGGGAGAAGGGGGTGTGCCCTCCTACCCAGGGACGGACAACACTGAAGGCAGAGCAAGGCCAGCCCTAAGTACCTGCAAATCACAGCTGAAGTGCCATTTTTTTCAGAAGACCTGCAAATGCTTGCATGAGGCAATGCTTCAGTGCAACAGGAGCATACCTTACATTATACAGACATCATATACCATATACCCTTTCATATATCATATATATACCCTTTCATATATATCATATCATATACCCTTTCATTATACAGACATCAGAACCATTTCAGCTACAATCATAATTAACGTTTGCTTACTTCTCATCGTACTGGGGGTTCAGCGTTTTTTTCTTAACGGAAGTCTTCTTCCTGCTTGCCCATCTTCTATCTGGAAGCAGGTATATACGAACATAGGGATCTACTCCACGATTGGAAGAGGGTACTAAGTTTCTGTCAAAAGAAATACAGTGTTGACAAGCAAAGGCAGCTTCTCCCGCTGACTCTCTTAGAAGAGAGTCATGGTTTCATGGGCCAAAAGCGTTTTCTTGTAGGAATTGGAACAGCAGCAAGTAAAACTTTAAGGATGTGAAGTTAAATAAAATTTTCACTACGAGCGTGTGGCCACTTATCGGAGAGTTCCTAAATTAACATTTACAAATTCAGTCCTAGGTGTCAATTCTTGTCGTGATGCCCATCATGACATCAAGACATGCATCAGTTGTCAGTGCTGTTCAGAGAAGTTTTGGATGGATGACAGTTAAAGTCTCTCTCCAGCAGTGAGCACTACTCGCTGGCTGCTCTCACAGACCTGCGCTACTGGCATTGACCAGAGCTGGTGGTTGCCACCTGCCTGGGCTTTGCCAGGCTGCACAGAATGACGGGGCATCTCGTCTGGGCAGCTTACACGGCTCGTGGTTCTGCTTTGGCTTTGCCAAATGTCTGACACAAGCTGAGAGCTCTTCCCCTTTCCTTTACAGATATACGCAAGCAATTGTTAGCGTTACCTGCAGCCATTCACCAGCACGACGAGACTCTGCCGTATCGAAGCGTACCGCACTGTGAGCTGAATCTCTCCCAGAGGCATTTCAGTCCCACTGTAAGACAGTTGCACAGTCAAAGCTTTTAAATACAGCTATTTAACAGAGCACATGCATGGACCTAGTAGCACAAAGCAGCACATGAGCTTCAGAAGTTGGTGATGCATTTTCAACTAAAACCAACTTTCAGGGCACTATTCCTCTTTCTGGCATCCTAAGGTTTGCTTTCTCGAAAGCAGCTGGCCCACAGAGGCTCCACAGAAACAACATTAGTGCCAGTGCTGCCTAGCCTGCCTTCTATACAGGTACCTGCCTTCAGTCCCACAGCACAAACGGGCAAAAAAGCACCTCCTGGCCTGCTGTAGATGGAGCAGCAAAGTACAGGTTAGTGTGTTACACAACTCCTTAAAAGGTGTCTGTATAGGCAAAATGGGACTTTTATATCCTCACTCTGCATGTTATAAGTGGTTTCAAATCCAAAACATTGCTTAAAAATGGCTTCTGAGTGAGGCCCTGTTCAGCGCTAGAGAATTTGCCAGTCCAGAAGTACTAGGTTTGATATTCAGGTTGATAACTGCTCTGATACTCTCTTAATCAAGATCGACCTTCTTTGCTACTTCAGTTCATTAAGGATTCTACTAGCTCCATTCTGCACGCCAGGAGAGACAGATCCAGCTCTCTGTCCTCCTCAACAAAGCAGACTGCCTGCAGCCTCACGCTTACCACTGCGGGAAGGACAGACACATAAGCACACCTATCCATAAAAACTTTGTTCACAGCATTATGAGAGTCTCAAAACCTGTTGGATAAAACACAGCGTCCAAAACTTTAAGCACCAGATATGCTTATCAAGAGTTTATGTTTTTACAGAAGTGGGATCTTCAGACTTCCAATCTCCTGTTGATAAAATTGTGAGTGTTATGGGACCCAGGATATTCTGTGTGAGAGGCTCTTAAACAATATAAAGCCAACACCACATGCAGCACCTCTTAGGACAGCCAGAGAAGGAAATGCTTTCACTTTACACCTGATCTGATAGTCACCCTGTAATTTACTTTGCTGTTGACTGGAATACTTAGGTCAATTCTTCGTAAGGTGATTTGAGACCCAAGACTCCAAATGACTTAGCAGTCTTGAATTCAGCCGTATGCAACAGCGACCTGTAAAACCAAAACCTTCCCAAAAGAAGAATAATTCAGCTGGAAGAACACCTACTTATGAAGGTCCAAATTGCTGCTACTTAATTCAAAACAAGAAGAAGGCAGAGAACCCAGCGAAGCGACACTGGGCGCAAGCCTCAGTTCCTGTACGACCGGCAACGTGGGCACTACCGCTGCTCTGGTATGCAATGCTGATGACGGGCAGTGCTCTGGGTTTTGCTCACGCTCTGTCTCGTTAAGGCCAGTAACAGTTTCACTTGGTACAGGCGCTGCTGAACTGCCATTTGTGTCCAGGTCTTCTCTGCTGTCCTTTTTCAGAAGGGATTCAGGTGCTGCAGAGTTTTTGCTCACAGGAGGTACTTTTGAGACTTCTGGTTTTGGTGGGGAGACAAACTTTTGCTGGTTTCCACCCTTCTCCATGACATGCACAGGACCTTGCTTCGAGGCGTTGACACCAGCCTTGACTCTTTGTGGATCGGGTTCTTCAACATTCAAGGCCTAAAAAACAATCAGAAGGGAGAGAAATGAGTGCTGCGGTTAATGGGAGCATTACCACCTAGGATGAAATTTCATTACAAAGCTGTAACAGCAGGAACCTGCCATTAGAGATGAAAGAGGCCTATGGGATTAGCTGTGACGTTCTCTTCCCTTGTCCAGCTGTGTATGTATTTAACAGTGTCTAAACACTGATCAAGAGCACAGCAAGAAAACTATTCCTAAGCATCAGTCTCTCTTACTGTTTAGCAGCTTTGATTCCCCAGCTCAGATTTTCTCAGCCCAACTCTTTATTGTCACAAGAAGATTGTCAGCAATGGCACTGCACTAAATTTTAGGAAGCCTCAGAGATACCTCTCAGCTCCACCATGCACTCTTAATTGCACTTAGAAGTCCTTGTCACACTTCTACTTTCTACTCATCTGTGATGCAAAGCTGCATTTCTCTTCTCCCACCTTTCACCTCTCTTGCCTGGTTGGAATTGGATGCTTCCGCTGGGGAAGCTGAGCAAACATGGCAAAGAACAACTTACCCGCAACACGAGTTTCATCTTAATGAAGCTGTCTGAACTGGAATGATCCAGCTGAAATCTCTGATCCAGAGTCATGTTTGGGTCCTTAAGTAAGTGGGAAAGACATACCACTGAAGTTCCCAGGGCACTATCCCGATCCTTGTCTTTTATCTGTGAGGGGGGAAGTTTTTATTAGATGGTAAACTGCAAAGCATACCACGAGGAACAGCAAAGCAAGAAGATATTTCAGATGGAGACCAAAATTAGCTTATTTATTTTGGGTCATACTATCAAGTATGGTTACTTCCAAATGGGTGATGCCAGTATTTCAGGAGTGTAACAACCTAGCGTGTTTGGAGTAAAACGCCCATCACTAACTATGCAGAGAAGGAACTGCCTTAGCAGAAAAACTAGGAGCTGGGATTTACTTGACTTTCCTTACTTGCTCGAAGGAAAATGTCCCAGGCAGCTGGGATGACAACTGGTCTAAGCCTTCAACAAGCTTTTTAGGTAACTGTTTAGCCCATTTAACCTCAGTACACCACCTAAGTTCAAATCTACTTCTGTAGCTGAGTGAAGAGCCATAGAACTGGCTGTGACTGCAATGTATGCTAGTGAGATACAGGATTTCTTAATGAGACGAAATACCAAGGTGAAGCGATAGGACTCTGGTTGAGAATTATGAAGGTTGTGATTTCCGACGGCAAAATATTCCTGGCTTTACTACACACAAACCTGTATAAAACCTCCTTCACATTTTGTAGCCAGAAATGTCCCATGTTTTGAACTTAGATCATCCGTTACATGATCCTAGAGCAGAAGTAGATACCAGCATTACCTAACAGAGAATTTCCTGTGTGACAACAGATGTTTCTTCCACCTTTTAAGTAGGAGGACCCCAGTACAAGAACACAGAAACAACCAGCACTCAGATCACATCCACCATAAAAAAAAAGGTTTCTTCCTACGAATATGCACTTGGTCTTCAAAAGGAAAGGCTCTTCTCTCACCTCAACATGGAGTGACTGGGAATGAGCGCTGTGGACAAAGAAGGTGAAAGCCTGGCCCCACGTGGGATCTTTGCTGAAATTGCAGGTCTGCAACAAGAAGATTGGAGCATATACATTATTCTGTAAGCAGCAAAGAATACCATGATACTGATCACCAGAGAGGGTCACAGTGACCCTGTTGTTTTATTCAGTGATGCTACACCCCAGTTGTATGGAAAGAGCG
>NW_010520815.1:5886-22078 GCF_000687285.1 Phaethon lepturus
AAGAGTGCAGAAGCAAAGTCTCTGGCAAAACCAGAACAAGCTCTTTGGGGTGTGGAAATGCTGAAGAACAAGTCTGGTGAGTGAGCTACAGTTGGCCTTAACCAGTGCTGCCTGGACCAGCAGCCTGCCTCACCTGCAGGAAGGCACTGCTCCCTCCCTCCTACCTCTCCACCCAGGGAGCCAGAGTGCTGCTTCCAGCCTGCAGGCACCCAGAGCCATCTCCCAAAGCTGCAGGGGAAGGGCAGGAAAGCTAGAGGGGCAGTTTGAGGGGTGTAGAGCTTGAAGGAAAAGTAGGAAGGCACAGCTTCAGCACCCTTCACTTGAAGGATCAAAGAGCACGGAAAGCACCCGTGGGGGCTGTGGCTGAGGCTGCCCCATAAACCACCTGTTTCCACCAGGCAACGAGTGCTGGCTGCAGGGGGAAAGGAGCAGGGGAAAGCTGGAAGTCTGACCTAGCTTGGGAGGGAGAGGTGATGTGATGGGGAAAAGGGAAAGCCAAGAAAGGTAAAAAAGCAAGCAGAACCCAATTTCTATCTGGACCAGGTGGAAGAAACAAAGGAACATAGGTGCCAGTCCCCTGTGCTTGTGTGTAGCCAACAGCATTCATTCCTTTTTGTTGGGTGTCCAAAAGAATGTAGGCTGCCCTCATCTGCATCCAGCTCCAGGGCAATACACACAGCAGCTACTGGGAGGGCAGAACTCAGCTGTTGCTCATACTCATCAGGCAAAAATAAACATTAAATAATGAAAAAAGAACTGAAAGTGAAGTGGAGGAGATCTGGATACAACTTGTCCAGGTAAAAAAAAAAACTTCAGTAAAACTGTGAAATAGAGCCAGGAGACTCTGATAAGGGAACAAATGCCAGTTTCATGCAAATGACACTGCCCTGAGAAAGCATGAGCCAGATTGGAGACCTATCATTTTTTCCTCTTCAACCCTTGCAGAACTAGGGTATCGTGCCCATGGCCACGGGCACACTACCACACACCTGTACAGCAGCTGATCAGACACCTACTACTCAAGCACAGCTCAGTGACACAGTGCTTACACATGCTGATTGATTCCCAGCTCCCGGCCTCTGCAGCTGTCACCATAACTACAGCTCTTCACATCAGCTTCACTAGTCCTCCCCTTCCTAGGGGCTACTTGGAGATACTCACCCATAAAATAGAAAGTATTTAAGGAAAGCAGAAGAGTCAAACAGCCTCACCTTGCTTTTCTGAGTCTTGTTTCCTACTGTGAGCAGGACGAAGGAGGAAGGTTCTCGTTCTGTCTTCTGCCATATAATACAAGGGAAAAAAAGAAAGGATGAAAAAAAGAGAGAGACATTTAAAGTTTACAGGAAGCAATATCAAACCACTACTGTTACTTGAAATAAGTTGCTGGAAACCTGACAATAATTTTCACATGTGGAACATCTGAGGAGTGCAGTGCACAGGAAAGACTCCAGCCATAACACAGCACAGTCTTACCCTCTACCATCAAGAATTCACATTTAAGCCAAAGTTTTATGTATTTAGATTTCAATAGGTGAGCAGTTAAAAATTTGTCAGAAGCTGGGTGGAAAAAAGAGAAGAGAGTTGAAGGCTCAGTGGGAAGTCATCATCATTCCTGAGTGAAACAGGACTCTCAGAACAGGTTTCTGAGGCTCAGGACTTGCTGTAAAGCAGCCAGAAGCCAGTCTTCCGCATCAAGTAACAATTCCTTTCTAGAACTAATAATACCGAACCTCTGGTACTGTGCTTCTCTGCACTAATGCTATAGGAGTTAAGGCTGAGGATCTGGTCTTGGCAAAACATTGTATACAAAGTGTATACAATGAAGGCCAGAATTACGGATTATCGAATGTGATGTGTATCACAGTGCTGGTAACTCATCTAAATTGTAAAGATTGCATTTAGGAGGGAAGCTACTCAGAGAGAATGGGAAGCTTTATCCATTGCTCAGAGCTGCAGTTGTGTGTAGCTTGTTCCAGAACAAAAGGGAGAAAGGCATTCTTCCCTATACCCACCATTGTCACAGCAGCCAAATGCAGTATTTGTGGAAAAAGTAAACAGAAGCAAAGAGAGAAGAGGCATAAATGACAGAGTGGCTTCTGAATCCCTCTAAAACTGAGAGGGAAGGAATCTGGTGGTCAGGTCTCCAATGCACAGGCAGGTTACTACAAACAAGCACATCCCTCCCATCCCGGTGTGGGAGGTCAAGCTGGAACAGCTCAGCATGGAAAGAGGGCCTGCAGCAGCAGAAAGGATAAAATGACTCGGTCTGATGTCTGGAGGCTCTCTGTCCAAAGTATAAAATAAAAATAAAAGATAACCACACACACAATCAAGTATTTCTGTGCTGCATTCCCCCTTGGACCTCCAAGACTTTCCCTGGGGTGGGGGTAGGCTTTCAATCACTATTTTGAGCCCCGGTCACCTAGATTCTGACTGTGGAAAGATTATTTCTTTTTAACCACAGCTAGTTTCAGTTGCTACGATACCGCATAATCCAGAATGCTGCTTTGCAAGCATGGGAGAAGAACAGAAATTTTACCTTGAGGTACTTGTTATTTTTGATCTTCTTTGCTCCACATTCACCATTTGAATACTCAAAGTGGTTTTTCTGAATTAGTAAAAGAGTATTTAAAAACAATTAATTTGTGGGCTTTAAAAAAAAGATTAGGCGTGAAGGCTGCCTGCATGTGGTTTGTACTTACTGGAAGGTTAAAGGCGCTGTCCAAGTAGACTATCAGAATAGCTGTAGACAGACCCTTCTTATCCTGTGAAGGCCAAGAAAGAGAAAACAAAACACAAGGTAGGCATGATCAGCCATCAAGGACAATGTAAAGCACAACACAGATTCAAAGGACAGTTTCTGAAAGCTTAGCAGCTCTTCACCTTTCTCCCAAATCTTGCAATTTGGAAGTGCACCAACCAATACCAGCATGACGGTTTTAAGGAGACCAGTAAGAAGAGGTGTAAGTCTTTTAAATTCACTGGCCTTAATGCTCTTCAATCTATCTAGTGCAGAACTGGTTGGATTCCCCAATGCAGCAAGACACTGAAACACAAGCTCAACTACATACACCAACATCAGTAATCCAGTGTCAGCAGAACAAAGCCTGCAAACAAATTTTATTCACTTCAGTGGAACTCAAATGCTTTTGCTTGATTATGAAGAAACCGCATCCTTTGGGAGATGGGCTTTATCCAAGCAATTCTGCTGGACAAGTAAGACATTATTTGGAACTGTGGCCCTACCAAGCACCAGTGCTGGCTATCTGTCTATGACTAGTGCAGGTTATAGACAGAGGTCCTACACAGATCCTAGATGAAAAGGGAAGGGAAAAATTATCAAAGGAGGGAACTGTGAGAGGTCACATTGCAGTGAGTCAAGCAAAGCTTTGCTAATTCAAGCAAAAAGAGCTGCCAGACTTTAGTTACTCCTGGATTACCAAGGGACCTGGGGCAAGCAAACGCCCTTCCTCTTCAGCAGAGGGGAGGCAGAAATCACATCAAAACTTTGTCAGACAAAAATAAACTCACATGGGTTCGCCTGGGGTTCCCAATTTTACACACTCCTTTGTTGACCACTGGACAGGGATCAGAGCATCTGAATCCTTTAAGCAAATATACTCACCTCATGTAGCTTTTCTTGGTCATTTATGAGTGAAAACCACTCCAGCTTTAAATGCAAGTGTCCGCTTGTTGTCTTACTTAAGGGAAACCACTAAATGGAGACAACAAAGAGTAACTTGAGAACTGTGAGGCAGAATAATTTTTATATATATGTTGCAGTCTCTGGAATTTACATACAATAGAAAACATGAATTTTATTTAGAACACCTTAGCTTGCATTTTTGACACTTAGATTGTAGCACGTCCATCTACTTTGAAACACAAGCCAGAAAAAACAAAAATAAGATACCCACATACATGCAAAGCACATGCACATTTTAAACCAGCAGCAGCACAAGACAGGCACCCTGGCATTGTTTGCAGAGTGCTGGGTTGCAGGATGAACCACAATAAGATCGGATCGTTCTTCCCTCAGCAATCTGTCTGCTTCACCAAACTTTATCTGTAGCCTTGTACACAACATTTGGTACATACAGGACATGAGATAAACACAAGATACCCCAACTGCTGGCTCAGTGTAACCCCGGGTCTGTCTGAGGTTGCCAGCTTGATTGTAAAAAATTATTTTAATGGCTACTTCAAGTTTCCCGAGCAAAGATATTTTCTCTTTGTGAAAAGACCACAGTGTAAGTGTGCAAGGAAGCTTCAAGCACACTGAAACAATGTAGTAGCAGAGGGAGAACACAAGAGTACATGTAAGCATACACCACCAACCACATTTACAAATAAGCTGTGATCTTTACCTCATCAACAGTTCTGTCATTCATTACATCCACTAGGCTTATAAGCAAGCTGAAAGACAAAAAGCAAACGCTTCAGTGTATATTTTAGGCATATAGGATACTGCTGTTGGGAGGAGGGTGGGGAGAAGAAATCACCACCAAAAAAGGCCACACTCATCTGTTCCAAACAGCAACTTCTACGCATTATCTGTGTGCATGTGTGCTTGAACACACACTTCCAAAGTCTCCCCCTTGAAATACTACCAAAACTGAAATATATTCAAAGTAAATCTCAAGTCTTGTAGTAACCATCACTTCTAATGTTTTCCCAGGATTCCCTGCAGGAGTCTGGGCACGTGCTCTAGCTTGTTCAAAGTTAGCACTAGGAGCTAATAACTTGGTATCAATATCTGGACAAAGAGAATAGCTTCCTTCAATACTAAATTCCTGGTAGGAATAATCTGGGTATCCCATTTGAGGGGTTACTGGACCCTGAGCAAGGGTCATGCTAATTTACCTGCCCATGAAGTCATCTTTATCTGGATCCTCATCATACAAGTCCACTTCTAAGTCCTGACCAGGTACTTCATGAACAACAAACTGGGGGAGAAAAAGGTATTGATTAAAAATAAAAGGCATTCACATAGGTTCATATAGGCTCAGGCTGTGGTCCACAACATGACACTTCACAGCTATATAACACATTAAAGACATTCCCTGCTGTTTTGTGGCTAATTGTGTAACAAATACAATTGATTATAGATGAAAATATTTCAAAACTAGTTTGCTTGTTTTTGAACTACAAGCTAAACCCCTCAAACTGGTATCCCTAATAAGCGGAGAATAATCAATGCTAGAGTAGACTACAGCTGCACAGACTGCTGCACTGATTGATATTTAAAGCAGTGTTCTGCACCTCCTCCAAAAACCCACATATGTAAATTAGATCAACCTGAATGACATTTCAAGTTTGCAGTGTAAATTTGAACTTGTTTAAGGGACAGAAATGCCTCAATCAAGTAACAAGGAAGTCCACCTGCTCCAGTGCAGTCAGCTAAGAGAAGGTCCTCCAAGCACTGGGCTGTAAACGGCTGTGCATCCTACAGATGGAAAGATCAAAAGATTCAGTACCTCAAATGTCTCATTCCAAATGGGATTAAGATCTCTGGAAACTGTCTTGCTTCGATACTGTATCGTGCCAACACGAAGAAGAGCATACGGGTCAGACTTCCCTCTGATTGCACCAAGGAAACTGTCCTTCTGGACAAGGTTTTCAGCTTCTAGCAGGTGAACCCTTATTACTCCCTGAGTAAAGTAAGATACAAAACTGCTCATGAAAATGCGATCTTTGGGTAATTATAATATGCTTCCTCCTAAAACTAGTTATCTCAGGCAGCAAGAGTAGTCACCATGACAGTTTTGCAAAGACATGTATTTTTGATACAGTATATTTCCAATGACAGCTGTATTAAAACACTTTTTCCACCATTTACCTAGAGGGGGAAAAAACCTTCAACAGATACACAACCCAATCTAGATAATTGTGTAGGAAATTTTACTTAAATTTATTTTTAAATCAGAAACATACACACAGGATTACAGCCACAGTCAAATCAAGCGTAAAGATCAATTCCCACTGACTGAAGGAGGAACTAAGCACCCATTGGCAGGTTCTTATTTTATTGCAGAGCGGCCATTCAACTTAAATTTGGTAATGCAAGTTTGACAAAGGGATGCTCCCTATTGCATTCACTTCCAGTTACCCTCATTATGGAGTATATTAGGTATTTGATGGACGAAAGAGATGGAAGATCTGGATATGTCAAGCATTTAGGATATTTGTTATTTTTTTTTTCCTGTGACAAAAGAGAGGTCACCCTCTGAGCTCCCCATTTACACCCCTTCAAAGGATTAGTAAAAAAATTAAGTAGCCCGACACTCATTGCTCATGTAGTTACCTTCTCTAACTGAAGGTCTGTGGTATTCTCAGATGACATTAAAGGTTTAAATTGGTAAATGAGCTCAGTGTTTAAACAGACTTTCTTATGCCACATATAGAGGGTAGGACACCTCAAAGTCCCCCCAAATGATGAACTATCCAACATCTGCTTTTATATTTCTGAAATATTAGCTACAGAAAGCTATAAGCCAGGTTGAATCAGCTGATGCAGGAAACTAAGACACTAAGCTTGCATGCATCCACATTGCTGCAAGCGCGCACTCAGGAAGATTAACACCCTCACTGGAAAAATAAACAACCACTCACATGTGGGATAGGGAACCTCAAGTGGGCAATGTTCATGTTCTTTTTCAGAGGCACTGTGATCCTATTTGGTAGAACGAGCCGTGCAGCAATGAAGTCTTGAATTAGTGAGTCTGACATTACACTGCATGTGGGGGGAAAAAAAAAAAGCAACTGAAGTCTCTACAATCAATCACAACTTCAGAGTGAAACAATGAGGCACAGCACAAGAAACAGGCACTGCAAAATGAGTGATACTGCCTACCTTCCCCCAGCTGCACAAGGGCAGAAGAAACTCATACTTGTGTGTCGTGGTTTCAGCCAGGATAGAGCTGGTTTTCTTCATAGAAGCTAGCGTGAGGCTATGTTTTGGATTTGGGATGAGAAAATGTTGATAACGTGCTGATATTTTGAGTTGTTGCTAAGTAGTCAAGGACAGTCCAGCTTCTCATGCTGGCCTGCTAGCAAGGAGGCTGAGGGTGCACGGGGAGCTGGGAGGGGACACAGCCAGGACAGCTGACCCAGGCTGGCCACAGAGGTATTCCCTACCATATGACGTCATGCCTAGTACATAAACTGGAGTTGGCTGGGAGGTGGAAATCGCTGCTTGGGAACGGGCTATCGATTGCCGGGTGGTGAGTAATTGCTATATTGGGCATCACTTGTTCTTGTACATTCCTTTGTCGGTATTATTATTGTTGTTGTTATCGTTGTTTCTTTCTCTCTTGCTGTCCTATTAAACTGTTTTTATCTCAACCCACGAGGGTTTTTTTTTTCCAATTCTCTCCCCCGTCCCACTGGGGAGTGAGCAAGCGGCTGCGTGGTGCTTAGTTGCTGGCTGGGGCTAAACCACGACATTGTGACATTTAGCTTAGAACAAGAGGAAATGGAGAGGACAGTTTAATACCAGAACCAGTCACCAAGGGTAGGTGTGGATCACTGTGGAAGGCTGTCTCCTATCAATAATTCCTGTCCAGCTGAGCTGCTGCAAAGCAGAAGATGAGTATGGGACAGCCTCTCAAGATCCCTTTCAATCTTACTCCCTATTGCTCTGCATGTAATCGCCATTGCCTGTGGCACACACAGCACAGTGCCCACTTGCACACAGGGATGTTCCAGACTAGAGTTACTAGGGCTGGATGTGAATTTGGTTCCAGAAGGTTGTAAGCAATGAATGGGAGCTTAGGCCATACATCATGCACCCAAACAAGTCATACAAACTCATGTGCCTTCTGGGTTTCCCTGGGAATGCTGACACCAGACATGGCCAAGGTGAGGAAGGAATCTGGAATTTTCAGCATTTCACAGGGGGCTCAAGACCTTGAGGTAGTTTGGTTTTAGACTTAAAACATAGCCCCAGCACACACTGCTGTCTGCTCTTGGCCACATGCTGAGACCTTACTGTAAAACGGGAGGAGAAGCCAGACACATTCAAAACAAAATGAGTTTGGCTTTTTTTAATAGCAGACCAAGCAAAAGTTGAGATTCTGTATCTTGGTATATTTTGCACTAAGAAGGAAAATCTTGTTTGAAGTAGCTGGACCTTTGGCACACAGAAGATCACATTGGCTGAACTGAGGGTAACTCCAACTGTCTTGTAATTTAGGGAACTTTCCAGTCTAATTAAAACTTACATATTTTTAGTTTTTCAGTTTAAATATTTTCTTTAGAATTGCTCTATTTTTATGGCTGGGACAACTAATTTGACCTATTTCTCCTGAGCAAGAAGTATATGGCTATCATAGACACCTAGCACTCTCCAGGTGATTAGTGAGAGGATTTCAACATACTACTACAACTTCGCATGAGCAGAAGACAATATTAAGAGGAAAATCCAAGAGCACTAAACATTTGAAAGACTTTTATCCTTTTGATAAATCTAGTACTTATAAGACAGCTTCTCAGGGTAAGAATGCAACAAAATTATCATAGTTCACAGATGAGTCTGAATTCACACAGAAGGAAAGACTTCTCTTACTCCAAATGTAAAACCAACAGCCTGAAAGCCCTTGGTCAGGCTGGTGGGTTTCCTGTCAAAAAGCCCCCCCAGGAAGTTCATAGATTATCCCGTCTTTCAAGTCTCAAGGTACACCCAACTAAACACAGCTTGTACATGAGGAGAGACAACTGCATCCAGTTTCTTTACTCTTAAGTAAGCCCGATTCATTTGAAAGGGAGAGCTGTCGTTCAACCTGTACTTCAGCCTATTCAGTCAGGCATGTTTTGCTCCTGGCTTTCATGTGTAGTCCTGATGAACAAGCAGGGGTTTCTGTGTTCAAATCCCTGTGACAGAACCAGGGAGTGAAAATTTAGGAGCCCAAATTTGCACCTAATTAGATGAGAGGCTGTAGGTTGGAACACCTACATACCTTCTCCCTGCAAGGACTAAGGAAAGCTGTGTTAGAAAAGAACAGATTAATTCCTCTGATAAAAACTGAAGCTTTCAGGGCAAAAGGCCACTGTGGCCTCAAATTAAGAAAAAAAGCAAGCTTCCTCTCATTCAACATCAAAGGTCTTCAGAGGCCCTTTAATGCTTAAACTGGCACCTAAAGTGGCCAGCCACTTGCTATGAGTCTGCAAACCATGAACTGCAGGGAGAAAGAGGGAGCAGAAGTGTCTGCACTTGCATTTAAAGGGAGAAAGGCAATGGCTGAGTGACCAAATATATTTTGTTCTTGTGTAACAGATTTTCTCCTTATACTGAGGAATAAGGAAAAAGAAAACCTCCAATTTGGAGAAACAGTTGGAAACTTACGGTACTGAAAACCACTAGGATTTTCATCCTTGCTGTACAAGTTTTATGTACAAGATCAATCCAAGAGGCATTGGGGAAGAGCTACGTTTTCTGAAGAACCTAAAGGGTGAGCAGATTACACAGAATGAGAAGAACATTTCTCCTTATAAATCTTTATTATGGATTGTATTTCAGTTTGTCAGAGGGACTGCAACTCTGTGACACCCTGCCTTTTTTCACTTTAAGGTAAATAAGCATAAGCACAGTCACCTAGATCTACCTCATCTACCTTTGCAAGTAACCGGCACATGGGAAATGGAAGGGCTTGTTTTTTAGTTTATACACCACTGTAGTTTTTGGGATTTACTATTTCCATCCTAAATCCCAAATGCAATGTAGTGATTGAAGCAATTTTGACAGAATGTAAAAAGCACCCTCTTCAGGTTTTGCAAACTCCACAGCCAGATACGATGGGATGAGTATCAACACAACACCTTTTACACAATGCTCTCAAGAATAGCTTTGATGATTACTGAAGAATGCCAGCCCAACTTCCAAAGGCTTTTTAAAGAAGAATAAAGTGAAGCAAAGTAGACACTCACTTAATCCCTGGGACATCCAGGAGATTGCTCATGCCTGCCCAGTTGATTTCCAAGTGCTACAACAAGATCAGGGAGAAAAATGATACAGGACCATTAACATTCATTTCAGAACAAATGTAGAATTTAAAGGGGAAGCAAATGCTTCTAAAACAAAGCCAGTTGTTTAAAGAAAGCAAATCCTGCACCAGTAAGTGACTGCATCTGTACATTAAAACCAACACCTGGTATCAATTCCCTTACCTATTTTACCTGCCATACCTGAAATGAGGGCATCACTGGGACTTACCCTTGTAAGTAAGCAGGGTAAATCGTAAAACGTAAGCACAGGGTAAGACAGCATTCAGCCCCTAGCAATGGCCACTGGCAGATACCCTGGGGTCATGCGTAGTAAATCCTGCTCTACCTAGACTTTGAAGTTGTTTCCTCAGCCTTTCACTTAGGGGTTGGCCTATGCCCTGAGGCAGGGGGATTTACAAACGTCTTCAAGAGTCTGTATTTCTAATCACACAATAAACAAAAAGTGTTTTTTCATGTGCTAAAATAATGCTACTACATCGAAACACAAAAACACCTCATCCAAGATCAAAAACGTACAACTTCCATGAACTCAAGCAGAGCATAACCTACAAGCAAGCAGAGCTGTGTGCTATAAGATAACTGGTTCTTCCAAGACTAGAAGGTTTCTTATTTTATTAAACCACAATCAGCTACAAGGCACATGACCTTAAACAGGCAAGCTTTCAAAACATAACTATGACTGAATGGTCTCAAAGATGACTGCATTTAAAGTCTACAAATGGGAAGATTTAAAATCCGCCTGCCAGGAACCTTGCACTAAAGGCCCACGAAATGGCTGTTGTGCTGTCACCATTGGAAAGTCCTCCCATTCCTAGAGTGAAGCAAGTAATTTATCAGGCCCTAAGAGAATAGGGGAAATTCATTTCCATCCTCTCAGTGTTCAAGAGGAGGATTGAACAGTCAGGAATTTGCTATTCAAACACATGCACCATGAGGCATTCACAATCATGCAGTTTGGGTTACCAGTGGTAGACAGCTGGTGTCACTCACTGAAGATCTATCCATGCATTAAGACAGACCAAGTATCAAGAAGGCTGCTGAGTGCAGTTCACTACTGACTCACCGGTTTCTGCATAAAAAACAAGGTCACTGCTCCAATAAAAGGTGCATCAGTTAGAAGAGGTTCCAGTATCACCCGCAGCGTCCCATACAACTGCAAACAGAATAGACCAAGGAACACTGAGTCTGAAGGTACTCTCAGGATGCAGTTTCAAAACTGTGAGCTTTTCAGTGATGGAGATAATTTTAAAAATCCTACCTGAAATCATTTTACTAAATGTTTAACAACAACAATTCCCTCCCCCCAAACCATTGCTATTGACATCAGGCAATGTTTTCTAGGTTTGTGGTATCTCCCGAATCCTGACTGCCATACAGTGGAGTGATCTATTAGTTTTCAACATTGTATGAACAGGTTGTTGGTCTAATCTAAACCTCATAAATCTACGAACACCCTGACAAAACTGTCTCTTTTGAAGTTCTCTACCAACACACAGATCCTCTGAACTCCAGTGATAGAAGCTGGCCTACACAAGCTTGATGCTCTAGCACTGACCCTGTTTAAGAGTCGCACTAAGAAGCTTAAAAGTGGTATTTAGGTAGTTTCCAAAGGCAGCATCATTTCCCCAGCCAAAACACAAGGACATGAACTCAATCATTCCAAGCCTGCTAGTTGGTGGTTTCACAGTTAAGTGTCATCATGACCTCCCCACTGGGACACGCTACCTCCTGCCACACATAGCCTTGAACAGACAATGTTAGCACTGCACGCACCTGTATGCCTTTCACTCCAAGATTAAATTTTGATATGTCCATGTGAATCTCACAGTCTCCTATGTAACTGAAAGAAAATGCTCACGTTATTCCACAGTTTTCAGTAGTCCAATGAGAAATTTTGCGCTGTACAGAGTATAAAGGAAATTAGTTTAATGACTGACAACATGACCCCACAGGCAGAGATGGATTTTCAAGCAACTGAAAAGGGAAAGTTAAGCATATTGAACAAGGATCATATCTTCACAAGAGAAACCCTGCAGTCAGCTGGGATATTGATCTACCTGCAAAATATCAAAGCAACATCTGTATTTCAAGGTTACTTTTCCATTCTTAAGACCGGCAGGTGGATGAGGCAAGCTTGCCCCAAGGAGGGTATCAACAGGTTCATTCAAAATTCAAAGTCACAGCAATTGCCCTCTTGCTTCCTTCTCTGCCAAAGGCCTGATCCCACCCCACAACCTGGTGACTCAGCTCCCCAGCTGATGCAGAGCCATCCTGCCATTACACATGGGGTCCTCACCTTGCCCACAACCAAAAAGCCCATAGATTACCTTTGCCCACAACACAAAAATCCACTTGAAGGACAAATTCACCACTGAAAATAACCGGGTTTCCTTGAGGCTGAACTAAAAGACAACAACTTAGATCAGATTTTGGTAAGTTGCCATGGAGAACATCAGGCATAAAACGAATGCTGAGTGCAGTACTTTGGCAATTTGGAAATCACCTTAGACTTTAATAAAAGTACAAGCATCACCTTATGCAGAAACAAATAGCCACTCCCCAGGGAGCAGAACCTAGCAGATTTGTTGATGCCTCTAGTAGAAAACGATTGAAGGGAGCTACCAAGTTCCCTTTCAGTCATCTGAGAAATAGCTCTTTCTGGAGGCAGACACACAAACACCCTGCAGGTAAAGCAGGGTGTAAAGGTACCGCAGCATAGTGAATATGTTGTGCTTGCCGCCTGTATGCATAATTTCACCCCATAATCAAAGAAAAAGGACATGATTTTTGTGCTGACCACACGTATGTGGGCAAATAATGCTGCAGTTGCCACTAATTCACACTGTAATTTGCACACAGATAGATTCCCTCCCCTAAAAAAACCTGCCAAGAATGTGTAGCCCTGTAAATTTGTCTCCATTTCTGCAAGCAAAGTTGTCAAATATTTGTTTACAGAGAGTCACTTAGCAGAATTTAAGAAGTTCATAACACACAAATTAAAGCTCTTAATGTTAGAGCATTCTTATTTCTTAAATACGCAACCGCACAGGCCATGCCAAAATTAACACAATCTTCCTTATAAGCTAGTCACATAATTAAACAAACTTATTTTTACATTTATTAATTTCTATAATTTTGACAGTACCTTACAGCTCATTACACTGGGTGCTAATAGAGCCTTGTCACAATAAAGGTCCAAATGATAAGCGAAATGAGTTCCTCGATTTGTAGTAATTGATCCAAGAGGATTTAATTCAGCTGTTGCCAGTGTCCAACACAACATAATAGTTGCATATAAAAAAAAATTACAAACTTTATGCTTTCCGACACAGTCAAAAACTCTTCCCACCCAGTACCAAATGTCTCTCTTCTCCAGTAACACTTCAACACATGCAATCATGTTTTAAAGCCTAGATGTCAGTGAAGCCTTAACCCCTTTTATCAGAGCCCAAGCCTTTAATTATCCTTAAGTCTGCTTCATACAGACATCACTCCCATGCCAGGGTGCTTGGTAAGAAGGATGCACTCTCTGTTCATTAGTTTTACTCCTCATTTCCAGTCCAAGTTGCTGGTGCTTTCGTCTGCTCCCTCTGCTCATCATAACCTTGCTGTGCTCCCTGCCATCCTCCCCCCGACAGAGCGCACCTGAGCCAAACTCAAGCCTTGACACTCAAAAGCATGTGGGGCTGAGCCCCTTCACTGCTATCCACAGGACCATGACTTACCCACCTGTGAGGGGTGGAGGAAGAACCTGTTTCTCTCTGAAATCACATATTGCACAAGGAGATGCAGCTAAGCATGCCTGTGCCATGGATGAGAACTGGAGAAGTTTGTACAAGTGCACGTATCTGCCCAGCGTTTACGATACAATGGCAATCTACTAGCTGAACGCAGGGATGTTACAAGAGCACACACAGACAAGTTTGACTAACCTGGATGTCTACATACCTGTTTAGAAAAGGCACATGCAATTCTCCCCCTGTAAAGTAATTCCCCATGGGCCCCATCTTCTCATCAGCCCGCGTGCTAAAAGCCCCCTTTGGTCCAGCCTTCTCAAGTGCTCTGTAAAGCAGGCTACTGCTTAGCCTGCCTGACTTTGGACTTGGGTAAATGAGCAAGCACTATTAGACAAATAAGAGAGATAAGAAAACGTGACCAAGTACCACAGGGTGTGAGAAAAAACAGACCACCTCTGCCTTTCCCCTTTGCCTGTCAAGTCATGGTCCTGAGGGCAAGCATTCCTTTTCTGCTCAAGACTGACAGGTTTCCAAAATGTTTTTAGTTTCTTGTAAGATCCCACAAATTTAGTTAACCCAAACTCCACCAAAGCTCAAAGTATTGTTGCACACTTCTTTTGACTACTTTCTGCAGTTCTGCACTGGATGACAGAGACTATCTTTCCAGTTTTGAAAACTCGTCAGTTAGGAAGTCCAGAGATTCTCTTTTAAGACTAAATTGCAATGCATACATTTTTTTATAGACATTAATTATTACGTTGTTGTTCTATCATGCACTGTAAATGACATTGAAGAGCAAGAAAATGAAAATTCAAAACATTTCCAATGAAAAATTATGAGTACTAAATCCGATTAGTGAAATAGGAAGCAATTGGATTGCAAGACATCTCTCTGGGAGGTAACAGTGCCTTCAAATACTTTGAATCTCCAACGATTATAGCAAATGATTACATGGCTCTACAGCAGCTCAGGCAATTGCAGGATTAATGGGAAGAAAAGCAGTTGTAGGAGGTCAAATGGCTGCATTTACAATTCCTATTTTGAAAAATGCACTATTGGAGAATATTTCTGGAATGCTTTGACATGAATTCATTTAGAGAATGCAGCTGTCAGCTCCCTATGTTCAGGGGACAGATTCATCATTTAGCTCTAGGGCAAATTGATTGGAGATCCCAGAGTATTGCCAGTTTATTTCCATGTGGGATCTCATATTTCAGATTTGAGTGTTTCAGATCCCAGTCTAACAAGGATCTTATATTTCATTTAGCCACTGCAAGAACCCTGATACTTTCTTGTGTGTCATGTGAAAGCTGTAGGTCAGGTATATTTGCACAGTGAAGTGGATACATTAACAGAACACAGACATCAGGACCTTCAGACAGATAAGTGACAAACTTTGTCTGCATGGAAGACCTGAGGGTAAGCAGTGATTATCTCAACATTTCTGCTCAGTCCTATAAGCCATGACAAAATTTACACAACTTAGTTTACACCAATTAGGCGCATCATCTCCGGGACTGAGCAAAAGACTTGGAAAGAAGACTCATGGGCTCCTTCCTTGCCTTTGCCAAAAGGTCTCTGTGCCTCCCAAGTAATTACCTCTGACCCTTGGGTTTCCTGCCAAAAACTCAAGTACAGTCCTTTCACGTGGGACAGTCAAGACTGTAATGAGACAGTACTCTACGTAACCATTCCCAATGCTCTGATGCTATGGACATGTAAGCTGTTATTAACAGATTTAATTAAAGCAGCTTCTCAAGTTCCTTTTGGTAACTCCATGTGATACCAGATCTACTGCATCACCAGCTCTGCTGACAGCTACTGCGCGTACAAGTAAGGGACCTCTAAGTGCTATTTTTCACAGTTACCAAGCAAAGGATGCAATTTGTAATATTACATCACAAATTTAACACAGAGGAAAGGAAGCTCTTCTTCACATGGCACAGACGTGAACCACAGCATTCAGTGCCACATCATGTTATGGAGATCAGGAGAACAAACTGATTAAACAAAACACTTGAGGCACCATACATGTACAAGTGGCTATTAAAACTACACAAATAATTCTGTACAAACCACAAAGGAAGATCAAGAGGGAAAGGGTTTTTTTTCTACTCCTGCCCTTTTCCTGTGTTTTTGCCTGGCCAAGTCCAAGTGGCTTCAGAGGTTAGTTGCCTCCTTGATAAAACTGGAGGGGAAATATCCCTCCTCCTGTACTGTTGTGAGACTGAAAGCAAGAAGCATCTACAGAGCACCTTGAGACTTCTGGATGCAAGACAGGGCTTAACACAAAGGGTAATTAAGCAGTGGAGCAGGGCAGAGCTGCTGCCAAGGCAGAAGTGCTGTCCACCAGGATAACAGCACTCTGCACGAAGCTGCCACTCGGCCTTCCCTGCTGCAGCTGCTCTGGCGAGCACTGCGTACAGCGGCTAAACCGCCCACAAGCCCCACCC